>NW_026099576.1:13052072-13066277 GCF_025091365.1 Daktulosphaira vitifoliae | reverse complement strand
TGTTTTAAATTATTCTACAATATTATACCATAAAATAATTAGCTCGTGGTTCAATACAACCAATAAATTAAATACAATATCTTTAAGACAGTTGAATAGGCCTCTAAAATTGTTTAAAACTAACATTTTTGTGTACGAAATTAGTTATCTACGTGGTTGTTATTGAAGAAAATAAGATCTACATTGTTATCGAGTTGTGAGAAAGCGGTATCACCTCTACTTGAGGGTCGTGAGTTGGTCGTAAACCGGACGTCGAATGGGTAAGTTGCACCTAAAACTTCATTCATTTCGGTTAATGACAAATGCATACTTTTCTGTGCGCCATTGCCTATATCGTTTAACTTATTATATAATTGTATTGTTTTACTCCATCAAAACAATTAAATTATACTATTATAGGAATTTTAAAATTATTTAAACTATATTTTCCTTTTATTTATATTTTAGTGTTTTTGTAAAAAATTTTTAATTCCTTTTTTTTACCCAAATTGCACAGCTTTTATAATTATTTAAGAATAAAGAGACCACAACTCAACTTCAGTCATTATTATAGTGCTGATAACTTCAAAATACTAACTATTCGCTCTGTATAATTATACACCTGTAATGCTTATCTTAAACATGCCATAAAAATACAAATTTTTGAGTCTCACAAGGTATTTGTTTTCTTTTTTTTTGTTATCATCCCTCGAAGTATTACCATATAAAATTGCCAAATATTGAAGATATCTTAAGATGTTGTACAATTCATATTAGCGCCCGGATTTATATTCATTTATAAATTTTGTTTAGTTATTCCAAACACGCCATTAGTCAGTATAAACTTTTATTAGTTGATTATAGAAATTAATAATGCGTTGTTACCGAGGTTACATTATTGGAGATATTAGGATTGTGTAATATATTTCTACGGTACTACGTATGTATAATCCTAAGACGAATTTGCACAAACTTGGGACCCTTCAAAGTCGCTTATACAATATTTATAAATGAATATTATTCTTCATTATTTCACTTGATAGTTTTTTTTCGAAAAAACCCACTACCCACTGAGCTTTTTTTTAAAAAAAAACTATTTTTTTTAACAACCCTGGTAATATTACACATAGGGCTTTTTTAAAAATAATTAAGAACTTAGTTATAAACTACTAAATAATTGTTTTAGTGGACTTTTATTTAGGCTCAGCATAAAATAAAATGTATCCGATGCATTGTAAGTCAATAAGTCTAAATATTCCATCGATCTGTTAAAATGTTTTATAATAAAATTGTCAAAAACAGGATATTTTAAAATGTTGAAAAATTAAAAAAAATTTTATTTTTATTTTATAAAAATAATAATTAAATAATATTAAAAATAATCAAAAGTATAATGTTATCCTAGTTTGTGATGTATGTAAAATATTTTTATATCATAGTTACCTGAATAGTTGACCAAATATTGAAGCTCAAAATAATATAATTGTAAGTATTTAGTTAAATAAGTAAATTTCGTTATATATGAACGTTTTATATATTCTTGTCTTTCAAAGTAAATTTATCTTACAAAATTCTATGAATCAAAAATATAATTCTTTAAATACAAAGCGATAATAAAATTTTAAATTCATATTTCTTTTTATCGTCTTTTATTAACATTATTATTATTACGTCATTAGTACATACAGATGTTCGGTTTATCATGAACCACTTGTTTAAAAAAAAAACTCTCGTTTTCCAACAGCATGCAGCAAGATGATTTTTCAAAACGGTTGTTAGAAATGGACCCTCTATATGGTTTAAAGTATGTGAAAGATAAGCATGTTATCATGGGCAATACTATGGTTAAAATAACCGATGATTTATAACTATTTAAGTTGAAGTTCCACGACCACATAATTATAGGTCTTATCAACTTTTATTCAAAAGTAAACTTGCAGTTGGAACATTCCATTATTTTGATCAATCGGATTTAAAAGTTTACTACTTTACACTTATGTCAAGTTCGTACACGATAGGTTTTGTAGTACGAATTTTTGCGGTTGTATAGAATTCTGATGTCTAATTCTGTATATATCCTTTTGAAAATATTGCTTTATGCTTACTCAGATGAACTTTATCTCAAATATTGTACTTTTTATTGTATTTTAAATTACGTAGCAGTTTAAAGCTGACATTTCCAGGATCATGGTATGCTATATTAAGAATTGATTCTATGGCTCTATGTTTTCTATTATTGTAATTTGTTATTAAATCCGCTATAATGTTTATCCAATTGTATGATGAAGGTAAATTTTTTCCACCATTTTTCTTTTAGCGTTCTATTAAATTGTTCCACAACATCCGCTTTCATTGTAGAGTAGGTTGAATAATGGTTTATATTTTTCTTCTTCATGAGCGATTGAAAATTTTTGTAAGTTCTTTGGATATCTATTGATCGAAACATTTTTAAAAGCAGACATTACCTCTGAACCAAATTTATTTCTTAAAGGCACAGCCCATGCATATTTTGTATAAACATCGATAATCATTAAAATAAATGTAAAATATTTATTTGTTGTCAAATATTTTTTCATGTATACTAAATCTGCTTACCACACGTCATCTTTCTGTAATATTATATTATTACTTATAATATTAACATATAATATTATGTTATCATTTGTACATATATGTCACATTATATGAATATACAAGATCACCAAAACAGGGTTCTCTCATTTAAATTACAAAATGACCAGTTAATTATGGGATAAAATCTACTTATTGTAAAGATTATTAAGTAACACGCAGGGCATTCATTTTAATTAACCAATTAGAATTAAAAGCCTCAGCTTCCAAGATCACCCTAGGGATCGCTAGAATAATATTGTTATATTTAGAATTAAAAATAAACTGATCCTACAGTTTATACTTAACACGGTGTTCGTGTGTTTCCCTTATACTGTGTCACCATCTACTACCATCTAGCGACTAAGGAGCGTTTTACGTTCACGTAAGTGGGGTGTTCGGTGTGATATAAAGGACAGAACCAGCGGATCGAAGGCAGTGTGCTAGAAGAAGTTGACTAACAACCTCACAGCAATTGTATGCTCGTATTTGTTTTGTTGTGAATAAACTGCAAGGAAGTCTACAAATCTTATCTTGTCATCAGTGATCTACGGTAGCCACATGGACCTTTTGGTTGGCCGTACAACCCAACTAAGGAGTTAGGAGTGAGCGGTATTAACGAATTTCCGGTGGCCATGAACACAGCGGATGGTTAAATGCCCACTGTAGTTAGAGATACACCAATACTATCCATCGGTCATTGACATATGTAATGATCACATTGCATAACCTTTTATATGTTTATTTTCATATTTAATTGGCAATCGAAACATCTTTGTAATTCAAAGGAGACTCTAAGAAAACAAGAGATATTTTAAAAATTGAAATGATAACAAATCTCGAATTAGCGAATGAAATTTCATTATTAATATCAATATGATATTATTGTCGACGGCTGTCAGCGATAATGTACCTCATTCATCGGATAACAATATATTATTAAGATTTTGAAAAGTTCATAATAATGTTACAAAATATATCGGTTTCACCTGTGAAACTTCCTTCTCAAAAATAATAATCTAACGCGTTAATTTTTAATTTATTAAATTTTATTATACATACTGTAAATATTTATAATTAAAGTAATAAATTGAAAAATAATACACTCATATATAATGATCATTATTAAATTTTGATTTGAAAATAATAATTATGACTGATGTCAAAAATCGTTAAAAACATTTCTAATACATTAAAAAAATTGATAGATGGAAGTTCGGATACCATAAATTTCCCTAGGAATTCATTGAGTTCTATCACTAGTTCCCAAATTTTGATTTAAAGTTGAATCATCTGTCACCAAATATGTGTAATAAACAACACAACAATGCATTATAAAAGGATTTTCGTTGTATGAAAAATGGTAGTAATTAAAACCAAGAATGCCGACATAAGGAGTAAGTTCACCAGAAACAATTTTAGTTATTTTTTCGATTGTACATTTTTGAAATTCTTTTAAGTAATCATTTGGTACTGTCTCGTAATGATCTAAAACATAATAAAGCTATTAGCTAATTCATTTATATTGAAAAGTCAGTGTTTAAAGTTTAATTACTCATATCTGATGATTTATTTATTCCATACTTATTTTTACAGTCTTGCAGAATTTTACATGCTTGATAAATACGCGATCGTAGCACTGATTCCAAATCGTCACTATTCTCATACTAAAGGCGTTTTTTATAATTAAGAAGACATATTAAAAAGACCAATACAATGTAAATATTTATATCGTAATTTGATGAATATGTGGTATGAATGAGAAAACTGATAATATTAAATTCCTACGGGTATGTGAGTAAAATTGTAAACCTTAAATCTTTACTACGCTTTTTTTGCTTATAAAATTAATTTAAATTTAATAATATAACAAAAAAGATGTATTAGCGAATCAATATAAAATAAATGTCTTTATAGTTGTCATATTTTTATATTGTAATTTAGCGAAATCTTTTGGAATAATAACAAATTTAAATGAATTACAGTTAAGTTAAAATGGACTTATAATTTTATATTGATAAATAATATAATTTTATGATTCAGAAAAAAAATCACAAAATGTTTTTTTTAATTATAATTAACTAGATATTTTTACTTTAATAATTATTTATGTAAAAATATCTTGATGAAATAATATGAAGTATACATTTATATTCTTGTCAATTTGCAAGATAATGAATTTCTAAAATGTAATTTTTTTTTTTTGAATTGTTAGAAATACCTAAAAACATTTAAATATTATAAATATTAAAATTTTATTTTGTACCTTGGGTTTTTTTATTGCAAACAAATTTGACTGGAATATTTTAAAACATTCATTTAACTTATCTTTAATAATAAATTTATCTAATTTAAAAAATTCAATAAATTCTTGACTCATTTCTTCTGGATAAATTCGACGGGAAATGATATTATCACTCAATGTATTTAAAAATGTATTAATTTCGTCTGTAAAATTACAAATTAATATTGATAAATAAATTATACATCTGAATAATGCATTTAAAAATTAATAATGTTGTGACTGGATTGGTACGGTAGACAAAATGAAGAGATAATGCGTATAAATATTAATTGCTATTTATTATATTTATACATATATTTACACTTATAATTGACTTTATGACTCAAACGAAATAATAATCAATACTATAATAGCAAAATGCATTAAAATAGACTCAGCATCGAATGTTCTAGAAGGACTAGATACTTGCCTAGTTGATTCTTTATACACAAGACAAAGGGACTTCCGTTCTCACGATTAATATATAGTATATATTATATACTATTAAATTACACAATTACAATTAGGCAGCAAAAAGGCAGTTCACAAAAATACTATTTAAAATAAATAAATGCAACTATAAAATACAAAAATTACATAAAAATAAAAGTGATGCTAAATAAATTGACTTTTTTCGTTTATTTTTATTTTGGCAGAAGAATTTAGTTGATCATAAAACAATGTCATTCGATAATATAGAAAAAGAGTACTTGGTGGCTAAATGATATTTTTTTAAATAAAAAATTATTATAATTATTCATAAATTTATTCAAGTAAAATTAACACATTTATATAATAATTATGGTTAGTTTTTTTTTAATATAACAATACTAGAGTACTATTTTCATGATGCTTCCAATTTTTTACTATATTTATTAGAATAATTGACATATTTTACAAAACTAATTAGGTTATAATGTTGCAAAGATGTTTGGAATTTGTATTAGGCTTTTATTAAGGCTTTGAAATGAATTTTAGGATTATTTGTAATTTTTTTTTTTTTGTAAAATTATAGTGGCTCAATTGATATTATTGCCAATTAAAAAAAATAATCTTTATTTATTAATTTGATGAACTACGTATATTGAATTATTTTTAGTACATAAGAATTTCAATGTTATTGTAATGTCTTACCATTATTTATCTGTTCAAAATCATTTATGTTTAAATTAGCCATGCAATTTTGGAATTTAAATTGTGCATGTGGTAAATTAGTGGATGACAAATAACTTATAACTTGATCAAATGTAATTACTGCTAATGCTGGATATATTAATCCCTATAAAAAAAGACAGTACAGCATGGATCATGGACAATCGAATCGATATTGTTTAAAATTTAACAGTGGTTAATATTACTATCACAAAAAGCTTGAAAAGGAATGTGCTCAAAGATATTATAGTAGATTTTTTTTTTTTGAGGATTTATTTTTTTTGAGTTGAGCCTCCTATATACGTTTGTTACTTCTTAGTAAAAAAATTTCATAACATTAAGAGATTTTTTTTTTAATCATAAGGTTATTTTTTAAAAGCTTTGATTTGATACAGGTCTTATATAATCAGTGGTTCTAAAACATTATCATAAATTTAAAAACTGTAGCACAATGGGGTCGCGGTACAGTATTGCCGTGGCATAGTTGGGACAAGTATAGATGATATCTGACAATAATCAAAATCACTATCATAAGAAACGCTTCGATGCAAATCTGTAGATAGTGTTTAATTCTAAGAAATTGGTGGATAATTACAAAACCAACAATAACTCCTATTTCCTTATTTATATACTGATTAGTTGTTCTATGATTTAAAAGTATAGTATATGAATAAATACAAATTATAGTAATTAAATATAGTATGAAATTAATATTCAATAATTTAATATTGTAGTTTTTACGGAGATATTATAAAAATTATAAAGTAATTGTATATTTATTTACTTTTACTGCGTATAAAAATTAAAAAGGCTTAATGAAATACTTTTCAATAAAAAATGTTTGTTACATATGAATAAATACACTGAACTACAAGGAATTTTCACCAGAAGCAAAAATATACTTTTCTAAATCAACTTTTCGCGCTGTTTTCAAATCTAAAATTAGACTTTTTTTATCACTTCTAAGTTTTGATATTATTACAAATTACATATAAAGTAATAACTAAAATAAAAAATTTGTTTTTAAATTATTACCGGTTTGGATTTGTAATATGTTATAAATAATCAGTACAAAATGACATCTTTAACCAATTGTTTTGGTCCATTAAAGTTGATTTTTGTGAAAGTTTATAATAAAAAAAAAGTTGAATTTGTTACCATAACATTTAACTTAACTTGCAAGTTTGAAATTGACATCATTAAATAGGAAATTTTATGAGAATTAAAAAGATATTATTAGGTATTAGGTATGGTTAAGATAAATATGCAGTCAGGACTTTTTGCAATTACTATTTAGAGTAAATTTATCAGAAAAGCTCATTATTGTTTTCCATTTTTACTGTAATCGATCACTTAAATGTAAATCATAGTAATCATTTCTATGTAACTTTTGGTGTTTAAAAAGATTATACAATTGAAATATGTAGCGTTGAATTAATTTTAATGATCAACTTTAACTTAAAAAACCAATTAAAATGTTGTTAAAAAAATCTAATTAATTGAGCATATTATAAAATTTCATTATAATTGTAAAAATCGATTATTACATTCTGGTGAAATTAAAAACCATTTTTTTAGAAATGATTTATATAGAATTATGTTACAACAAAATTTGGAATATTATATACTGGTAGTAGCACACACAAATAGAGTTAAAAAATTAATAAATTTCTAAGTAAATTATATAATTATATAATTATTTAATTTTGTAGTAGAAATCTATTATTATATCAAACCTAATTTGCCAATGAATACTTTAAAAATATTATAAACTAATGATTTTAATTGTCTGTATGGAGATAGCTGGTAGAGCAATTTTGATATTTGATAAAAGGGATTTTTTTTCAACATTGGAGGGTAATATCTTTAGCTAGATAATAGTTGTGATAATTTGACGTATCGCTAAAAAAATTGGTCAAATGATAGCTGAGAAAATAAATGATAATCACAAAAAAAAAAAACCACATAGTAAAATAATTTTTATATGAATAAGAAATTTCTACTTTGCCATGGGCGGGTTTGAACTAAGTTCTCAAGCGTGAAAGACACAAATGTTACTAACTCGGAAACCGTACGTTGCTATTGTTTGGTGGATAAAAATTAGCGATTCAAGCTAGTTCGAAGTTATTTTTCTCGAATTAAAAATAGTAAATATAATTAAATAAGTTTATCTTTCTATGCTATGTCAATTAGATTAATATAATTGTTCGCGCCAAGTGTGAGAGCTGCACTGGTTGGGAGTGGTCAGCTGATAGTGTTTGTGCGCTATCAGCTGTTAGGACGCCTTATCAGCGGTCCGTGTTGTTCGGTCGTTTTTTATTCAAAATATATAGTATGTACCTGTTGTCGTAGTTTTATACAGTTTAGTTTAAGTTTTTTTTGGAAAGTTATCATTTGGAATCCCCAAATTATGGCATTTCTAAGAAAAAAAGCTGACAAAATGACGAAAATTACCGATTTTTAAATTTGTAAATTTTTTGGGGATATCCCCCATTTACGAAGAACGATGGAAACTTTATCAATTATTGAAGGCACCATCGCTATCAACGTTGCTAGTTTTGATGTCCGAGGACCATGTCAGACACCGCGTCGCCGACAACATCGAAAGTGCCTCGATATTATGCGAACATTATAATTAATTGCGTTTGTCTTTTCGGTTTTGTTTTTTAAATTATCTGTTGTTATTTATTAATATTAAACGATCCACGGATCTTTAATATTAATAAAAGTGTCAATTATAATTTCAAATTTATCTATGTATTCTTCAGATAGTTATAGTCATTTGAAATCGCTAAACAAATAAAAAACTGACATTTTCAACAATCGTAATTTTGATAAATTTTCGTAAATGTAAAATTATATATTGTATGTATTTATATTAAAATAGTTTTTTTATAAAACAAAGCAGATGTATAATAATAATAATTTATGGATTTATTTTTACTTACAAAAGACAGAATTATTTGAAATCTCAAATACATCATTTTTTAAAAAGTGATTGACCTACAAAAAAGATTTCTTTATTTTTTTATTCTAAAAAAATTATAATATTAATATTTCTTAAAAACTAGTAAATAAAAAAATATTATAACACTTATGACAACTTTTTAGAAAATTTCATATATATTTTGAGCACGTGTGGGTATAACCTTTACTGTTGTATATATTATACGTAAGAGGCAAGGGAATAACACAGATTAATATTTGACCTTAACAAACGTCTAAAAATTCTTATGTCTAAATATTATCATAGTTTTCTGAGATATAACACAAAAAGTTAAAATCAGTTCATCAGATGTAATATATTAAATATAATATATATACAAATATTCATATTATGAATATTTTGGTCATAACATCTTAAAAACAAGATAAATATTGTTTATCTATTTTAATGCATATAACATAACATTTTATAGATAAATATTTTAACTTTAATTTGTTTTTGGATTGGTGGTTTCTCTTCTAAAATGAAAAATAGTTCAACATTAATAAATAGTTATCCTACCAGGTTTTGACATCTTTCATAACTATTGATCTAGTGAATATTTTGCGTTAATTTTTTTTAATGGTTTTCACAGTTTTTACGTTAAAAATATATTTTTAACTTACTTGTTAGTCTAAAACTGTAAAAATTATTAAAAAATAAAACTAACGCAAGTATTCACTGAATCAAATGTTATAAAAGATGTTAAAATCTGGTGAGACATCTTGTATAATCCTATAACAAAGATGCACAANACTACAATTTTATGATAAATTGGGTTTTAGAAATAATTTACTGCATCCATTTAAAAAGGCATAATAAATATATTTTTCTTAAATAGAATTTTTTTAAAATTTATCATTTAAAAATAATTTTCATTTTACATTATTTGTAATATTATGTTTAATGATATTTTAAGTTTATTAATACCATATATTTTTTATTTTTTGAATACGTTTTGACCAAATATTCGTTTAACACGTTGTAATTATTTGTAACATTTCTCTACTCCGCTTAAAATAACTATAACCTTACTATTGGCGTATCTGAGAGATTAAAGAGCAAAGTTCTCTTATTGAATCTTTAAAACTTATATCTAAGTTTAAAAATCTTCATAATTACAAAAAATTACTTCAATATAAGCCACTCTCATTTAAATATTTTGCTATGCTATTGACACTACTTATTAGCGAATTTTGGGGGATGTTTGCATCCACCACTAAGCATATCGAATTTTTATTTATATCATTATATAGTGTTAGTCAACGATATATTTTTGTATATTGATATCGTACCTAATTTAAACAATATCGAAAAATAATAATATTCAAAAATTAAATTCAATATTTAAATGATTTCGCCATTTTTTTAATTTTTAATTGATTTATTATAATTTCAAATTAAATATTATGTGGTAATATTACTTGTTAGTGATGACGTCACGAGGTGATAAGGTCACTAGGAGTATATAAGGGAGTTTTTTTCTAGTTGAGGTGTANTAGTGATGATGTCACGAGGTGATAAGGTCACTAGGAGTATATAAGGGAGTTTTTTTCTAGTCGAAGTGTAAATGTTTGAACGGAACGCCCGGTTATAATATGCGGGTTAGTTACTGTTCGTTTCTGGAGTATTTATATCATGCAGGAGAAAGAATTGGGGAGTGGACTGTATAAATGAGTAAATGTATTGAAAGAATATAAAACAATAAAATGTATTTTAACATAAACTAAAATATTATATATATCAATGTGGGTAGGGGGGTCCTTAATGCTAATACCACAATGCGTCAAATAAACAATTAATAAAAATAAAAATTAGATAAACAGTATGATTAAAAAACTACTTATACGATACTAATGATGACTGGTTTGATGTGGATAAAATGCGAATGAAGTTGTTGGCGTGACAATTGTGCGAGGCAGAACAGACTTTGGTGCGAATAGTACTTCAAGGTGTACGAATTTAATTCTCAATGCGCGGATCGCAAGGGCGATAAAAATAACGCACAAGGGTGCGACAATCGCAAGGGCGATATATAGTGTCTTTAACAATTACGTGCTCGCAAGCACCGTAAAAGCATAAACAAAACGAGTTAGGATGGTGACGACAGACGCAAAATCATAAAAGAAGACCAACGGTAACTCGATGTCGTACAACGATCGCGTACGTATTCATCCAACGCAATGAATTTCTCGCACAACCGGTGGTGGCAGCGCGAGTGGCGCTATCAGTCACAGCAAAATCTGAGAAAAAACGCCCTCTTGTGATGTGTATCTAACAGTAAGTATGTGTTTAGGGTTGATAATTATAATTGTTTCCGAAACACGCGGATACGTGTTTCGGAAACAATGTTACCAATGTTACTTTTCAGTAATTTTTTGTGGCTTTTGAGTTTACTATTTTTAATATTTTTTAGTTTTTAAATTAATAATATTTTCAATATAGTTTTAATTTTACTTAATTAATTAGCCACAAGTAATCAATTTTTATTATATTCAAATTAAGTTACTTTTGTTGTAAAAATCAGACTATAATATACCAACCATATCAGATAGTTATCTCATAACGATAATCAAATATTTTCAAATTACTTTTTATTATGTAGAAATAAGTTTTTTTTTTATATGAGACTTAATAATTATAAATTTGTTCTATTAAATAGATGAATTTGTGTTTTTTTTGATAATACTATCATAGTTTCTGTGTTTTGGTTTTTAATAAAATAAATTATAAATGCTGTTTATACTTTTTTATTGCTTCAAGTCATAACTAAAAATTATTATTCTTTTAAAAAATATTTTAAACTTTTACAAAATTAATTTAATTACTTAAGTGTTAAGTTTACAAAATAAAATATGATCATCTTCATCACTATTGTCTAATAAGTATTTTAGCTTTGATGTGTCGAAATATGTCCAATGCTTTGCATTACGCATCTTATATTTATCAATAAAAAATTTATAATCTGTATTTTATATTATTTGTATCATTATATTACTGACGACAATATCTCAATATTGGGATAATTATAAACAATACAAGGAGAGTTAGTTCTGCTTGTACGCCGCTAGAAAGTCAGCGAGTTAGCCGGTTTTTTTAAGCTACAAGTTCATTATAGAATTCCGAATTCTCTTGTCGAATTTATCTTTTTTAAATAGTTGCGACCTTGTAGTGTCGTATATATTAGTGCAACACCTATATAAATTTTTGCGTTTAAAACTTATTTATTTATCTTTCTGAAAATTCAAAAGTCTAAAATACAATCATAAAAAAGGACGTTGGTCATTTTTGAACGTCACTGAACATTTTAAAATTAAAATACGAAGTAAGTCAATATATATTAACCCAATTATTTAGAATTAAAAATCTAAGTATAGAATAATAAAGCAATAGATCCAATTTTTATATTAATTTTATTGTTACTATTTTGTGTAAAGTGTATAAATGACAATTTTTTTTCATACTTCATAATTTTATCGTATTTATAAAAACNTTTTTTTTTCATATTTCATAATTTTATCGTATTTATAAAAACACCTTTTATGTATTTGTTAAAATATTTTTATCTAAAAGTAAGTTTTTTAATAAAATGGCCTAATTTGGCTATATATAGTGTTATTTATAATATTTAATATGTTTAATGATTTACACATCATGTATGTCCTACATATCAAAAAAAAAATAAATGCTAATGAATAATTTTTTTAATTTACTCTTTAGTTAAAAAATTTATAATTAATTTTTATTTAAGGTAAATCGAAAACCCCCAATTCTTTCTCAGCCGTTCCTCAAATCATGTAAAATAAATGTTAATTTTTATGAGGAAAATTTAAAGTTAGATAGTCCAATCATTTTATTCACATTGTTGAAATATTTTTATAATTTTTTAATTTTTGTGTCCCTTCAAATATTGGCCCGGGGTGATAATCACTATCATATAAATAATCGATGCAGCAGTTGAGCATGAAATAAAACAATTGAAAAGTTTTAATGGAATTTTTACAAGTTTTAACAAATTACTTATTAAAAAGTAGTCCTTAGAACTTTCTTTGATTGAAACAACATTAAAAAGATTTAATTTAGTACTAGTTATACAATTGCAGATGTTTTGGAAAATTGTTAAAAATTAAAAAAAAATTTGTCGGATTAGTTATCTTTGATAACTGTCAAGTTCTTTCAGTTTTTTTAATAATTTTTACTCCAAATTTTTTTAAGTTTTTTTATTTATTGAAAGTGATGGAATTTTAGTGTTTTAAATATAAATATATTTATTTATTTTGACATAAATTTTAGTTTTTAAACTTTATTTTATTAAATTATAATATATTAAATAAGCTAATTAATTATTTAATATTGACACGGCGTTGTCACCCGTTTGACACCCCGCGGTCGTGTCAGCTCCTTCTCAGCCATCGCTACACTGTAAACCGGACCGTTATACACACGCGTTATCATCGTGGTGTAAAGTCCAATAAATGCTTGGCGTCGAATACTCGCCGCAATAAGACTTGAAGTCAGTCATGTTCGTGACACTAATATCGTTGTTTCTTTTTACCGACCACAAAGACCGTGCAGTTCACCGCAGTTACGAACATTCTACACGTGCAGAGAAATATATATTTGTTTTTTTTTGTCTTCCGCCTGTGTCTGTACTTTATACTTGTGTAATAGAAATTTTCAATATACGGCTCGACGCCTTTTAAACCTGAGAATTACAAGTGGTGTATTACCTTTCTTTTTTTTTTTAATATCCCTTACGCGAGCGGGTGCAACATCCTCAACAATGTATAATGAACTAATTAAGAAAATTACTAGTTGATAACAATATTTTGACAAATAATTTGAAAGTTATTAACATTTTATAATGATAGATGCTGGTGAAACGTGGGTGTTTTATTTTTATACTAATATAATATACCAATAAGAAAAGGAAAAAAAAAATAGAAAAGTAAAAAAAAGTGAGAGTTAAGGAAACCCTCTAATCTAATAATAATTTTTCGACTAAAAATAATCAGTTTCACCATAATAAAACCCAGCACAGGGGGGTCGCGGCACAGTGGTGACGTGGTATAGTTGGATCAAGTATAATGATATCTGACAGTGATTAAAATCACTATCAAAAATAAACGCTTCGATGCAAATCTTTAGATAGTGTTTAATTTTAAAAAAATTGGTGTTTTATTCCAAAAGCTAC
>NW_026099576.1:13026180-13051378 GCF_025091365.1 Daktulosphaira vitifoliae | reverse complement strand
AATAGATTTAATAATAGTGATCAGCTTAACAACAATAACAAATTTCAAAATAATAATAAATTCAGAAATAATTATTCATCTAATAATAATCAATTTCAGAGACAATATATACCATACAATAATAATTTTAATAATCGAACTAATCAATCACATTTCAATAATTTTAATAATAAATACTCAGTGTGTAAAAATATTGATTAACAATTTTCACAACCGAAAATTAATTTTCAACAAAACTATAGACCACAATGGGCTAAAAGAGATAATTAACAAAAAAATAATAAGAATTTCCAAAATAGTTTTAACATACAAAAATATACTACAAATACTTTAAAATGTAATTTTTGCAACAAAAATAACCATAGATCAGAAAATTGCTTTTTTAAGGATAATAAGGTAAAATGTCAACTGTGTGGCGTTGTAGGTCATACAGCTTTTAATTGTATTAAGAATTCAAAAAACTTGAATCAAGGTTAAACACTGTTGAAACAAATAGTTCACCTTTTAATTCAGCAGATAACANCTCAAGGTTAAACACTGTTCAAACAAATAGTTCACCTTTTAATTCAGCAGATAACAACATTAATTGCTTAACAAATAATAATATCACATCAGTTGCTTTACATTTTTTTGCTTTATTTAATGACATTAATATACTCATAACTATTGATAAAGGTCAAACGTTAGTTGCATCACACACACTTTAATACCTCAAAAATTGTAAAAGTGATCTAACAATAGGAGGTCCAGATAACACTCCACTCACAGTTTTAAGTACATCTAATATCATTCTAAATATAAATTCTAATGAATACTCTAACAAAGTTCATGTTATAAATAATTTATCCTGTCTTATTATTCTCGGCAATGATTTTTTGAAGAAAAATAATAGTGTCATTGATTTTGATAAAAAAATTATGTCAATAAATTCAATTTCATNTATTGATTTTGATAAAAAATTTATGTCAATAAATTCAATTTCATTACCTATTTTTATAGACAACATTAGTTATGTAAAAATTAGTTATAAAAAAAAATATACATATAATGTTATCTGATAAATCGTTATCCTGTTCTCTTCATACATAGTAATAGTCATTTAAAATAATAAGTTCAGATGTTTTTTGTTTTTCTAGAATTTTTGCTTTTGTAATTATAAGATATTGCTATTTGGTTCTGTAAACAATAATTATAGAAGTGCTTTTAGATATGGAAATCTATGATTTTTCTTTGTTTTTGTACTTCACATTTTTAGTTAGTATAGTTGTATGTTTCTTTTGAATTCATGAACGTCAAATTCAAATAAATTTTGCAAACACAAATAGTTTTCATATAATTGTTTTTCTTCATATGTACTGATATTGTATAAGCACTTTATTCCTTGATTTTTACTGATAATTTGAATTTCGAAGTCTTCATCTGGTGAAGCTGATTCGTCATTGCTGAACTAATTATTCTAACCACCACTACTAGTATACATTGCATTTTCTTAATTCACATTGTTCTTTTGTATTGAATAATGATTTGAAATAGCTTAAACTTGTTTTACAATTGTTATGTTTTTACAAAATTATTTTTTACGATCCAATTATAAAATTACAATTACTGATTGTATAAATAATACAATTTTGTGAAATATAAAATTACATATTAAGACATTGTTTATATGTAGACATGATGTAATTAAATATATGTAATATATTAATNCAATGTTTATATGTAGACATGCTGTAATTAAATATATGTAATATATCAATATTAAATATGATAAATGAATCTTCCATTAACTCATTTAAATATTAAGTAAAAGTTGCTTTCATATGATTTGTATATTTATAATAATTTATAAATTATGAATAATTTACGTATAAGTAATATAATGTGTCATATTTATTTGACTTAAAAATAAAGAAATTTTTAACATATATTGATATAAATATTTTTTTTTCTTTAGTGATCATAAAACAATGTTAAAATTTTTTTTTTTTTGATTGATAATAACAGTAATTGTTATTGTCACTCAAAAAAAACTTTATAATAATAATATCACAATATAATATAATAATATAATTATTATATTAAATATTAAACTCCAGGGTCAAAAATAAAAAAGATATGCTTAATGCAAATCATTTTCATGATGTATTTAACGAAAAAATGTTTGTAGCTTTCAAAAGACCAATAATTTTTATTTAAAGAATTATAAAATATACTTTTAGAATATAAAATGTTTCTTCTAAAATTAAGCAAAATTTTTGGAATATTTTTCATATAAGAATTGAAGTTATAATTTTAAAGTATAGATTTACGTAATAAAAATGAAATCGTTTTATTAAATATATTTTGCAAACTTATAGCTTTAAAATCTTGAGTTATTATTATAGTATTACGAATGTAATAAAAATAAGTCGAATCTAATTTAAAACGACTTGATGATTTCACATGTACCTGTAAAAACTTACAATTGAATTGAATAAGTTTAAAATGTTGAAAATTTTCAATGACCTTTAATAAATTTATATTTCTTTGGATTAACATATGATTTTTTTAATTTTTTTTTATTTGAATTTTTGTCTGATATGACTAAAGAATTTGAATAAAGTTTTTTGATATTAATTATGCTGGTGCTATAAAATTAAAATTATCTATTTGTTTGTTTAACTCTACTTTCTTTGTTAAACTATTAGATTTATTTAAATTTGGAAAAATAAAATTCTCAATTACATTTTCTTCATCTGCTGCTTTAAATTCAACAATATCATTAAACTGTAAATTATTATGTGGTGTTATTATTTTAAAATTATTATAAAAATATCTAATACATTGAAAAAATTGAGGGGAGTTCGGATACCATAAATTCTCTTTAGAATTCATTGAGTTCTATCACTAGTTCCCAAATCTTGATTTAAAGTGGAATAATCTAAAACCAAATATGTGTAATAAACAGCACAACAATACCTTGAGAAAGGTACTGTGTCGTTAAATATGTAGTTCTTTAAATAACTAATGCAAAAATCTGGTTTATCTTTACCAGAAACAATGTCAAGTATATGTCTGATTGTATAGTTATAAAAATTTTCTTCACTTGAATCTTTTGAGTAATATTCTAAATCATAGAGAAACTATTAGCATATTTATTTATATTGAATATATAGTGTATAATTTTAATTTGTATTTAAATTACCAATGTCTGTCGTATCATTTCCAACCAGGGAATACTTCTTTATGCATTCTTGCAGANTGTCTGTCGTATCATTTCCAATCAAGGAATACTTCTTTATGCATTCTTGCAGAATTTCATATGCTGGATTAAAACGCATATTTAATTTGCGTCTGAATATTTCCAAATTGTCACTTTCTTTTAACTAAAAATGGTTTTAATATTTAAAAAGAGATATTAAGAAGACCAATATAATGTAAATATTTCTATCATATAAATATGTAATATGACTGAAAATTCTGTTAATATTATAATTCTACGCGGATGTGTGTAAAATTGTATAATCGCTAACTAGATATATATCAAAAATTAACTTTAAATACTTAAATACTTCACTTTAAATAATAATACTTAAATCTTGACTACTCTTTATTTGCTTATAAACATGATGAAATATATATGCATATACCAAAGATGATTTATTAACGAAGCAATACAATGTAAATTTCTTTATAGTCATTTTTTTATATTGTAATTAAGTGAAATACATTTTCTAATGCCCAGAATTAAAATTAAAATATTTTTTTGGAATAATAATAAATTTAAATGAATCACAATTTCAATCACATGGTTCAAAACCATTTATTTTTAAATTAGCAATGCAATTATGGAATGCATTTTGTGCTTGAAGTAAATTATTGGATGACAAAAAATTGCTGACTTGAGCAAGGTTAATCAGTGCTGATGTTGAAAATACTAGCCCCTATAAAAAAACAGTACACTTTTAATCATGCACAATCAAAACGATATGCTTTAAATTTTAACAATGATTAATGTGCTCGACGAAATTTTAGTAAAAATTTGTTGTGATTTTTAGATTTGATACAAAGCTGGTAAGTATATTCAAAGTAGCAACTTTTTTTTAAAAGTTAACTTAATTTTTGAAAATGTTTCGGAAGTACTGCGACTCATATGTGTTAATATGTAATATATGTTAAATTAAAGCTTAGGTTACGTACTATGAATTTAAAGAAATTGTCCCAATGACTTATCTTCTATGTGCATATAGCTGCCTTAGTTAAAGAACATACTATTTTTCTGTTCAATTTTTTTTTTTTTTAAATACCGTGTAAGGGTTAGCCATAGTAATGTGTCCATTAATTGTTATATAAGTTACATGAATCTTCCTTACATTATATATAAATATGAACTTATTTTGTTTATACTTATACTACTAATAATTACTATTAACAGTTAATTTATAAAAAAAATTCAAAATTTTGTTAAAATCGTAATATTTTTAATATTTATATTGTAATAATTTATTTAAATAAAAGTCTTAGTTATTATTAGACTTAGTAACTCGAGGTGTTTAAATAGATGCTTCAATTAAAATATTCAGAACTATATTCCGTTATTCCGTATAAACTATATCCTATGCATATACTGATATTTAAAAATATACCGTTGCCTAGTTTCAACTATAATTTCAGCCATTGTGTGTTGTTGAATTATGTTTTAAGTTTAGTTGAATTTTAGTTGAATTAGTGATATTATCTATACTTGTCCAAACTATGCCACGTCTACACTGTGCCGCGACCCCACTGTGCTACAGTTTTTTTTTTTATTGAGTTGAGTCTACTAAATACGTTTGTTAATACTTAATAAAAAATTTTATTGTATTAAAGGAATTTTTTTTTAATTTATAGGTTATTTTTAGAAGATTAGATTTAATATAGGTTTAGGTATACAATAATTCCAAAACATTACAACAGATTACAAAAATGGTATTTTTACTAAAAATTTTAACGTTTTAAGACATTTGGGGTACATTACTCATAAAATACAAGTTCTATACAGGGCAATTTACTTATCTTGAATCACTTAATTAATCAAAAAAAAAAAAAACCCAGCACAGTGAGGTGGCGGCACAGTGGGGTCGTGGCATAGTTGGGTCCAGTATAGATGATATCTGACAGTGATTAAAATTACTATCATAAAAAACGCTTCGATGCAAATCTGTAAATAGTGTTTAATTAAAAAAAAAAAATTTGTTAAAATAGCATATTTTTGAATATGGTAGCCATTTGCGCATAGAAGATAGGTCGTCGGGACAAATTTTTTTTTTCATTTTATAGTACATAAAATAAGCTTTAATTTGATATATGTTTAAAGGACGCAGTATTTCCGGAACATTTTCAAAAATTAAGTTGAAAAAGTTATTTTTTGTAAAAAAGTTACTATTTTAAATCCCCCCAGTAAGCAGAATAAGTGTTAGATTTTCAAAAAAAATTATATCAAATGAAAGGGAAATATCTAAGGTTTCAATACAAAAAAATATTATTTTTATTTGTTCATTTTTGAAAAAGTTATGGCAGTTTTAAGTACAAAAAACATCCCGATAGAAGATAATTTTTATCCCAAACATTACATTTTTTTTTAATTTTCGACAGCCATTTGCACATAGAAGATAAGATGTCGGGACAAATTTTTTTTTTTATTTTGATAGTATATAACATAACCTTTGATTTGATATATGTTTAAAGGACGCAGTATTTCCGGAACATTTTCAAAAGTTCAGTTGAAAAAGATCTATGTTTTTTACAATATTTCAAGTTTTGAACGCCCCTTATATAAGGGGAAATTGTCCAATTTCAATAAAAAGTACGTCAAATGAAAGATGTACTTATAATGTATTTTGAAAAAAAAAATTGTGCTGATATATACATTTTTCAAAAAGTTATAGCATTTTTAAGTTGAAAATTTAAAATCGAAAATCGAAAATTTTAACACAAAAATAGTGTTTTTTTAACTACGGCAACCGTTTACATGCAGAAGATAAAGTGTCGGGACAAATTTTTTTTTTTCATTTTATAGTACATAAAATAAGCTTTAATTTGATATATGTTTAAAGGACGCAGTATTTCCGGAACATTTTCAAAAATTAAGTTGAAAAAGTTAATTTTTGTAAAAAAGTTGCTATTTTAAATCCCCCCCAATGAACAGGTTAAGTGATAGATTTTCAAAAAAATGATATTAAATGAAAGGTAAATATCTAATGTTTTAGTATAAAAAAAAATTATGTAGATTTGTTGATTTTTAAAAAAGTTATGGAAGTTTTAAGAAAAAAAAGTGAAAAAATTTCGAAAATTAGCAATTTTTAAATTTGTAATTTTTTTGAATATTTCCCCTATTTGTAATGTATTCAACTAGATACGATTTGTGATCTTTTGACGTATTTTTGAAAGAAATCGGTCCAGTGAGAGCTGAGAAAAAGTGGCAATAGACATAAAAAGAAGAAAACACATCATAGTAAAATTAATACCTTCTCCGCTTCGCATCGAAGCTAATAATTGTAATATTAATAATTTTTTTTCTTTTAGTTAATTGTTTCTCTTAATTTTTTTTAATTTTTCTTTTTACGTTCATTGTATAAACCTTATAAGGGTATTAACTTTAATATCTCAAATGAAAATATCAAAAATTAAATAGCTTGTTTAATAGACAATGATCTAATGAAGTAAATGACTGGCCGATTGCAACTTTTGGACCATTATTTAGGGAGTGAATTACTCTGTATAATATACAGATTATATTATATTATATTATATTATATTAAGCTTATATTAAGCTTATATTATAAGCTTTAATTTAATGTGTAATAAAAGTTATCAGAATTTTCGATTGATTTCAAAAATTAAATTTGAAAAAATTTACTTAACACAGAACTTTTTTAAACTTCGTTGGATTTCTAAGAATAGTATTTTGATAAAAAGTCTAACTATTTATAATATTATGATACGTCGCTTCGAGATACACAGATCCCTATAACCCGTACCATATTAGTTAGCCGCCAATCTACTACATGTACACGGTACTTTAACTGATTAACATCGCGTACCATATGCCACAGTACTAAGTTCAGCTAGTCGGCTGACTACGACCTGCCACAAATATACGTCAAGTCTTCTTCACGTCGTCGAAGATGTACCGGAACGGACGTGTTGCGCCACTAAACAAGAAGAACCGAACCGCTCCACCGCACCGTCACTATCAACGCTACTACTTTTGATGTCCGAGGACAATGTCAGACACCGTGTCGCCGAAGACAGCAAAAGTGCCACGACAATACTATGCGAACATTATTATTAATTGCGTTCGTCTTTTCGGTTTCTTTTTTTAAATAATCTGTTGTCGTTCATTAATAATAAACGACCCAGGGATCTTTACCATCGACACCAGTATCGACTACATTATTGTGACGTAAGTCGTGTCAATTATAATTTCAATATTATCTATGTATTCTTCAGATAGTAATAGTATTTTAAAATTGCGAAACAAATAAAAAACTGACGTTTTCAACAACTGTGATTTTGATATATTTTTGTAAATGTGAAATTATATATTGTATTTATATAAACAAAACAGGTGTATAATAATATTAATTTATAGATTAAATTTTACTTACAAATGACAGAATTATTTGGAATCGCAAATACATTGTTTTTTTCAAAGTGATTTACCTAGAAAAAAGATTTCTTTATTTTTCTATTTTAAATAATTTATTAATATTTCTTAAGAACTAATAAATAAAAATATGTTAACATACACATGACACATTTTTAGATAATTTATTACATGTAGTGCATATGTGAGTATAGTCTTAACTAATGTGTGTATTATACGTAAGAAGCAAGGGAATATCACGGATTATTATATCTAAAAACTAATTTGACCTTATCATACGTCAAAAACTTCATATGGCACTTTTATATATATCTTAAATTAAATCTAATGTAATATACTTCATTATGCAAAAAAAAAAATTTCGGACTTTATTTTATCTTCATGGTGAAAACAGACATCAAACTTAATAAAAAAATATACGATTTTTATAAAAAAATTCTTTTTTATATTTTTAACTTTATAATGCTATAACTTATTGAAAAGTGTATTTTTTAAAATTAAACACTATCTAAAGATTTGCATCGAAGCGTTTTTTTTTTATAGTGATTTTAATCACTGTCAGATATCATTATACTTGATCCATCTATGCCACGTCACCACTGTGCCGCGACCCCCTATGCTGGGTTTTTTATACATAAAGCTTAAAATAATTTGTTTTACAAACTTAAGAAAAAATAAAAACAATACATACATATTTATAAAAAATTATTTATGTAAATATTAATTATTTACTTAAATATAAGTTTATGTTAATTATTAACATAAACTATAGTGTTCAGAAAAGTTACAACATAAATAATTATATAATAATTATATTTACAGAATTTTATATTTTATGGACTATACCTGATGTGTTTAACAATTTTTCTTTTTGTTCTAGAACTGGTTGGGTTAGGTTGGGTTTTTTGCTTTTTGATTTTTTAATCTTTTTAAGTTAGTTAAGCTTTTTTGTTCCAGCTGTCGATAAATTCTGATATTGTATTATTACATCAATTTTTGTAATTTATTTTAAACTATCCAATATTTTATGTTATACAAAAAAGTGTTTTTTATTTAATAGTAATTTTATTTTAAAAATAAATAATATAAAATTATTAATGTTAGGATATATAAAAGTCTTAAATAAATATGAAAAAATGTTGATTAGTATAAATTTATATTATTATGCATACAATTAAAATTATTTTTATGAAATATATATACTATAAGTTATTGTTTTAATTTTTGTCGAATCATTTGAAGTACAATATACTGGCTAATAACTAGTTTTATAGAGGATCTAAACTTCCAAGTAATTAATATGACTTTGTTTTATTGTATTTTATTCGTGGTGACTGTAAACGCCATTAATGAGGAGATATTTCAAGGGATCATGAAAGAACGTAATCAGGACTTCACTAGAATGTTTAATACCTCAAGAATTTGAATCGTTAAAAATTGATCTGAGTAAATTTAAACAAAAAAAGAATGATAATAATAATTGCTAACTGTACAAAATATATCGATGACATTTCTGACGAAACAGTTCGCCGAGTAGCATATGAGGTTCACAGGATGTTCAGTACTACTATGCGCAAATATACGCAATTGGCTTATTTTCTAGTTAAGTCGAGTATTAGAGATAATAGAAATATAGGGATAACCAAATGGATAAAGCTTTTTTCATTAAAATCACATAAAGGTCACTGTATATTGGAGTTAATTTACAGGATTAACATACAATATGATGACACACTGTTCAACATATATTTGTTTTTTAGTGATCTAGAAAATATTTATGTCACATCTGTAGTCAAACCATATACAAATGAAAAACTACTTGAACTAATTATCAAGAATGTTAAAGAAATTCCTAAACATTCGGATAATAATGAAAACTTCAAAAAACTGGTAGGAGATATTTATCAACTGCAGAAAGATATCAATCAACAGTCTGACAGATTCTGTTTATTTACTGATTCGTGGTTTCATCCAAATAATTTAAAATTTAAAGACGTTATATATAATGCAAATACATTATTAAAAACCCAGCACAGGGGGGTCGCGGCACAGTGGTGACGTGGTATAGATGGATCAAGTATAATGATATCTGACAGTGATTAAAATCACTATCAAAAAAAAACGCTTCGATGCAAATCTTTAGATAGTGTTTAATTTTAAAAAATTGGTGGATTATTCCAAAAGCTTCATAAACTGCTAGTTCCTTATTAATATCCTGATTAAGACAAAGTATGTAGAATAAAAAAGAGATTATTAGAAAATAGTATTTCCCATAAAAAAATTATATTGATCAATACACTTTTCAATAAGTTATAGCATTATAATGTTAAAAATGTAAAAAATAAAATTGAGAATTTTCACACAATAATAGCATTTGGTAGCCATTTTCACCTTGAAGATAAAATAAAGTCCGAAATTTTTTTTTTCCATGATAAAGTATATTACATTAGCTTTAATTTAAGATATATATAAAAGTGTCAGACTTTCCGGAACACTTTCAAAATTTAAGTTGAAAAAGTCAATTTTTTGTGAAAAAGTTGTCATTTTGAATCCCCCCCTGTAGGCAGGTAAAAAGTCAGATTTATAAAAAAAATATACCAAATGATAGGTAAAGACATCATGCATCTACAAAAAAAAGAATTATATTGATCCATACATCTTTCGAGAAGTTATAGCATTATAAAGTTAAAAATATAAAAAAGAATTTTTTTACAAAAATCGTATTTTTTTTATTAAGTTTAATGTCTGTTTTCACCATGAAGATAAAATAAAGTCCGAAATTTTTTTTTACCATTATAAAGTATATTACATTAGCTTTAATTTAAGATATATATAAAAGTGTCAGACCTTCCGGAACACTTTCAAAAGTTACGTTGAAAAAGTTCTACTTTCTATATGCATTTTTATGTTTTGAATCCCCCCTGTATTTAGGGAAATGGTCCGATTTAAAAAAACAGTATGTCGAATGAAAGATCTATATAAATACTACTTCTCATAAAAAAATTGTAATGATTCATACATTTTTCAAAAAGTTATAGCATAATAAAGTTAAAAATGGAAAATACAAAATCGAAAATTTTCACACAAAAATAGCATTCGGTAGCCATTTTCACCATGAAGATAAGATAAAGTCCGAAATTTTTTTTTTTCATGATAAAGCATATTACATTAGCTTTAATTTAAGATATATATAAAAGTGTCAGACCTTCCGGAACATTTTCAAAATTTAAGTTAAAAAAATTAATTTTTTGTGAAAAAGTTGTCATTTTAAATCCCCCCTTGTGGGCAGGTTAAGGGTTAAATTTATGAAAAAAATATACCAAATGAAAGGTAATGATATTATGCATCTATATAAAAAAGAATTATATTGATATGTTCATTTTTGAAAAAGTTATGGCACTTTTAAGTAAAAAAAATTGAAAAAATTTCGAAAATTAGCGATTTTTAAATTTGTAATTTTTTTGGAGGTTTCCCCCTTTTACGGGGAACGAGGGAATTTTTTTCAATTTTTAAGGGTAATGTCTTCAATAAGATACGATTTGTGATCTTTGGACGTATTATTGAAAGAAATTCGTTCGGTGAGAGCTGAGAAAAAATGGTAACAAACACAAAAAAAAAAAAAAAACACATCTTAGTAAAACCAATACCTTCTCAGCTTCGCATCGAAGCTAAAAAACGTATTGAACGTAATTATACTCAACTCGAAAATCAACAGGTAATATACTAATTAAAAAAATGTTGAATCGATTTCACATTTATAATTTATAATTAATAAAAGTATTTTTAAATAAGATGGGTAAATTAAAAAAAAAAAATGTCCACTTATTCAACACATAAAGTCCATAATTCATGTATTTTTTATCGAAATAATATGATAGAATTCTGTATTTATTTGTTGGCATTTTCTAAAGAGTATTTATACCAAGTAGTTTTTAATAATTACTTTTTTATTTCAACATAATTTATGAAATAATCACATTCTAAACGACTACTCTTATAATCTAAATGTATAAGCAAAATTTAGAAGACTTTCTTGTAAGGCTTCTGAATTCATAATGAAAACTGATCTACGATGCTATAAGAAGTCAACATTTCTGTTCTGTCCTCGCAATAGAATGCGCTAAACTATAATATATTTGTGTAGTCTAAAAATTTAACCGTTATTTTTGTTTGGTACAGAACGCCTTTAGCGATCTAGTGAATCAGTTATTACAAACATCGTTAATTATATTATATCGAGTGACAGCTGATCTCTAGCGTCTTTGCTTTACTCACCCCCTTGCTCACTCAGCACGGCAAATCGATGGCCTCCGTGTCAATTGTCATCCATGTACAGTTCATCGTCGTGAGTCAGTGAATCAATTGTTTTATGTATCATCTGTCTTTTGTAACAAGCACCTCCGCTTGAATGGTAAATTGTTCGGCTATTATACGCCGTTATTCTTATTATTTGTTTATTGTACCTTTGTGCTCGAAGTTCTCATGCCCTTACACACTTCGAGTGATTGGGCCCATTAAATAACTACACTGCCATAGTCACTTTTCCGTCGTCTGTTTTCATTCACTATTACGTGCCTGCATCTACACTCTAACTTGTGATACTCAAATGTTCGATACCATTACCACAAGATCTCATACAGTCCACTCACCACTATCAACAACTCCTTTTTTCAGCTGAGTTTATATCATTTATTCAATGTGTGTTGTAATAGGCCCTATACATAAAAACACTATTTTTTTCTCTTCCCTTCTCAACACACGTAAAGATTCTATCTTATTACACAATATTTCTCACAACAAATACTATACACAATATTTTCTGTTCTTAATCACAGCCAAGCACATAGATGACACGAGCACGCAATACTCATCCACTTTTTTTACCGCGCGTGAGCCCTTCAACAACCAAATGTTGCTATTTATTGTTTTCAGATAAAGAACCCTTTTTCGCTGTATAAACAAAATCATGAAATACCTAAAAAATGTGTAGCAAAATGAAAACCAACCATCATTAAATAACTTCATTGCCGTAGTCGCTTTTCCGCCGTTTGTTCTCATCCACTATTACGTGCCTGCATCTACACTCTGACTCGTGTACTCAGATGTTCGACACCATTACCATAAGATCCCATACTACAGTCTACTCACCACTATCAACAACTGAGTTTTATATTATTTTTATAATGTTTTTTATTATTTGTTTTAATTGAGTTTAACTATATTGTTTATGTCGCTTCGCCGGCTATTAGTATTTAAGGGCCTCCGTTACCCCTTAAATTTAAGATACTCTCTGAAAAACTTCTAATATATGTGGTTATTTGTTATTTAACTATATAAATTTACTCTTGTTATTTATTGGATATACTGTTAGCCTCATCCCCCAGGTGATCATTACCCACTTCAATAATAGCTATTTAAACATGCTTGATGTAAAACGGCATTCGAGTGCGGTGCACAACTAGCCCGTCTTACGGGATATCTGTCTCGAACAAAACAATTTTATTACATATCATAGTATTATTATTTGTTTAATGTTCTAATGAAATCAATTTACTTCAAATAATTTAAATATAACATTTTTATATTTTTTTCAAAAAATCATAGTTTTCTAACAAATGTAATTTTACATCTTAAAAGCTTTTAATAATATCATAAACAAATAGTTCTAAGTAAATTAAGCAAAACTTAATTTAATATTAAATAGAATAATTATTTCAATCTGTTCTTAGGCTTCAAAATAAGTTTTTAAAAAGAAATTAATTTATTCATTTTTTTCGCATCATATATGATGAAGATTTATTTATAGAAGTCTAATTCAGAAGATTTTGATTGCAACTTTTACCTTGTTTAAATTTATTATTTTAAAAAAATTTATTTTTTGAGTAAATTTGAAGCCGGTAGTAGAAAATTCAGATAACATAAAATAAATAATACAGCACTTTAAGCTTTTAAAAATGTTGTAATAATTTTATCTAACAGCGCGATAAATAGCTCTTTAAACTGTATAAAAATATTGTTTCACAATAAAGTTTAATTTTATTGTTAATAAAGTTCACTAAAATTGAGCTCTAACTGAAAATTAAAATTTTTAAATTTAAAACATATTTTATTTATTTTTAATTTTATTCAAACAACACAATATCAAGTATCACGAATTTCTTTTGAGATAATAAAAATTAGTGATGGGCATTTTGAAATATTTTAAACCATCGCTTAACTATTCGAATTGTGTTTATACCACCGAATATTTTATTTTTAGCATAAACTATCAAATATTTTATAAAGTATTCAAATGGAGGTATTGAATAGTCTTTAAAACTATTCGAATATATTGTGTAACTATCGAATATTTTTACTATTCGAATAGTTTTTGAATGACTATCGAATAGTTCCATAATTACTATTCGATATTTTGTAGTATCACATTTTAATACATGTAATAATTAATACTTATATTTAATAAAATATATCACCAAATCAGTATTTCCCCGTGGATAAGATGGGTAATAAAATAATACCCTCACACAAGATTTAACCTCCCTCTTACGCATTCCAAAAACGCCCACGTAAGAGATTCTATCACATTAACCAATCAAATACAGCAAAAAATATTTTAAGAATCTAACCAGAGATCGCTAAACCAGTTTTGCGGGCTATAAAAAGTCCATTTTCCCCCAAATTCGGGTGGTTCCTTTGCACTTGGTTCTCTTACAGTGGTTATGTACGATTTTTGAACATCCCTCTAGCGGATACTGGGACACCTTGCCAGTCTATCTATGCATCTCTACGGTTCTCTGGAATACTCAACCAAGATACAAAAAGTGAATGTGCGTGAGTTTATGTTTCATTCTTAGTTACAATTCTATATGAAATCTACATCATTTTTACCCTCTTTCGTAATTACTGAAAATATTATACATCTTATTTTCGGTCGAATACTTTTGGTGATATAAATATTTTAACACATATAAAATATTGGTGTTTATTTATTTCTTTCTATTTACATTTATATTCATATATATATATATAAGCATATTCTAAGGTAATTAATTTGGTTGAATTGTATCTATTACTTATTGAAGGGCCACAACCTGGCTGGACAGGGTAATAGTACAATAATATCATAATTAGAATTTTAGTTAATCTTAAGATTTTTTCAAAGTGTCTCTCCACTTATCGACCAGCTAGTCTGATCTCTGCCACAGTGCGGGCAATCGGAGTGTAGGACACTAACATAACTTATCGTGCATAAATCTATAGTACAGTCGCATCTAACCTAGGTCGTCCTACAGGTGATTGAAAAGAAGTAGGCCACATATCATAAGGTTCTTTGCATAAAGACAAAGATATTATTTGAGATCTCGCGTTGGTACATCCAGCTACGAAATACAAATAAATCAGAGTCGAAATATTATACTAAAAACTAATATTTTACTAATATATATTTATAACTAACATCATACTAAACAACTAAAAGTGTCTCTCCACTTATCGACCAGCTAGTCTGATCTATGCCACAGTGCCGGTGATCGGAGTGTAGGACACTAGTATAATCTATTGTGCAAAGAACTGAAATTGAGCTCGCATCTACCCTAGATCACCATTTGGACGACTGAAAAGACGTAGGCCACTTGGAAATAGTTTTGTTGCACAGGACAGTTATGTTGCTTAGAAGTTATTCATTTGCTTTATAAATTATTAAATAATAAATATATTAACGTAAAACATCATATACAAGGTTAAGAACTATACTACATAAATATACAAAAGGTTTTTGCAAAAAGACAGAGTTATAATAAACTTAGATTTCACCTTGGGTAGATTTAATATAGAATTGTACTAGAAAAGTAGTTACACGCGAGTTAATAATAATATAAACCGTATAAATATAATTGCGTACATTAATGCGTGAACGTATACATCGATAATTGTTACATCAACAACATCGTTCATCTCAAGAGAATATCAGGATAATCAGAGGTAAGTGGAACATTTGTTTACATAATAAGTCTATAATAGATCCTTTACTGAAGAATTTTTTAGTAATAAACAATTAGAATAGGATAAGTCATTGAGAATAAACTAAAATATTTTTATAAGAAACACGATACTTGTGACTAGCCGGAAATTAGTGCACGCGTTTCTGTGCAGGAGCTAGGTAGTGACCCTTCTTTGTAATTTCATCTTATTCATACATTAGACGTTTTTACACAACCATACATACCCCGAGATCCCTTTCTATTTCATTTTATTGTAGTCACTACCGGGTATCTATAGACACTTTTACTTTCCATTGGTACCCATCCTTTTTACACTACGCCTGCTACGATTATTATTTCCTTATTGGCCACCTGTGTTACATTTCTTTACATTTCTTCCCTTTCACACTCCGAGCCCCAAACACATTTAACAACATTCCTTTGCCACCCCGCCGGTCTTTCTTTTTGTTTATTACAAGACTACCCTACCCCCTACATACCTACACTCTTGTCTTCTTTTTGTTTATTACAATTTCCCATCACTAATTAAAATATTTTCAAGTAAAACTATTTAATGCCGTTGATTTTTTAATAAGTATTATCTAAATGCAACAAATTGGAGTGGTACCATTGTATAAGATCCAAAAATGATATAAATGTTGTTCTAGTCAAATTTTCAAACGTAGTTATTTCATCAATTATTCAAGAATTAGCTTATTATATAATTAATGACTTGGAATATATCACTATTGCTCTTAATGATTTGCTCTTAATTTACACAAATTCCACAAGATGTTGTTCTAGTTAATGATCGCACAAATACATATAGCCCAATTGTTCTAATAATAACAATAAAACAATTTTTGAATGATTTACAGAAATTTCCGAACTCGATTTACAAAAAACATGGAATAAAAGTGGAATTAAATAATGACTTAATGTACAAAATAAAATATATTATAAATAATATTTGTATAAAATTAGAAGATACTTTATATAAAAAAATGTATCGAATATTATTTTCGATATAACAGATGAGGTTCAAAAATATAAGAAAACCATAACGAAGGAACTATATTATACAAAAAATGTGAAATTTTCCGTTTTGGTAATTTGATTTGAACACTATGTTAGTAACTTTACCGGAGTGTACACTTGACATTGTATTTGGTACGCTTATAACTATTAAGCATGAAAATGTAAAACTAATTACAATTAAACTATAAATAAGAAATCCTGTACAATATTAATTATGATTATTCAAAAATGTAAGACACAAAAATTAATTATAAAAATTAAGGTCTGCAGGTAATTTTCAGGTATTGATCTCTAATGTAGCAGAATAGTTGTTTATAAAATATAAAAATATATTAAGCCAGTACATTAATTAAATATTATTATAATTTCATCAAAGGAATCATTTAATTGTAAGTCATTATTTCGTTATGGAAGTAAGTTGTAACAAAAATAAGAATATATTTGTTCCTATCTGTTATTATATTAAAATAAATATGTATAAAAGTTTCAGACTTTCCGGAATAATTTCAAAAGTTCTACATTCTGTATACATTTTCAGATTTGAATGCCCCCTCCGTTTATAGGGAAATGGTCCGATTAAAAAATAAAGTATGCCGAATGAAAGGTGTATATAAATAGTACTTGTCATGAAAAAATTGTATTGATCCATACAATTTTGAAAAAGTTATAGCAATTTAAAGTAAAAAATGTAAAATATAAAATCGAGAATTTTCACACAAAAATAGCATTCGGTAGCCATTTTCACCATGAAGACCAAATAAGGTCCGAAATGTTTTTTTTTCATAATAGAGTACATTACATTAGCTTTATTTTAAGTTATATATATATATAAAAGTGTCAGACTTTCCGGAACACTTTCAATAGTTAATTTATTGTGAAAAAGTTGTCATTTTAAATCCCCCCCTGTGGCCAGGTGAATGGTTAAATTAATAAAAAAATATATACCAAATGATAGGTAAAGACATCAAGCATCTATTAAAAAAAAAAAATCATATTGATTTGTTCATTTTTGAGAAAGTTATGGCAGTTTTCATTAAAAAAAATTTCGAAAATTAGCGATTTTTACATTTGTAATTTTTTTATTATATAAGCTAGTTAGATGTGTAAGTTGTTTTTTAAAAAAATGAAGTCGACAACCTCATAAGGTATAAATATAATAAAAAAAACGTTGCAAAAGCTTTAAAACGCTGATGAAATAAAGTGTTATGTGAAATTTTCCGTTTTGGTAATTTGATACAAATGAGTAGCTGTAACATAGGCACAATTCGAGCAAAATATTTGATAGGTCTAATTTAATTTTTCCTAATCTTAAAAAAAAATTCCATATAAAAATAAATGTAATTTTCATTATTTTTAGATGGCAATGGCAGAATTTGAAAAGCCACAACCCACCAGATTGCACCTACGAGTTGTAATAGGTTAAAAATATTCAACATTTTATTAAAATTTTTCATTTAAATAGGTTTAGAATTACCTATTAGAGCTAATGAAATGTAATAAAAACAATATTAAAATAATATTGTTGCACAACGCTAGCCACTCGATATCTATAATGATCTCTAAAATTATCTAATTAACAATGTGTCTGGTTAATAAAAAATACATTGAATACAGTTTCAAATACATTTATTTAGTCAAATTAATATTATTAATTAATACAAATGATTATTACTAGATTATTAGAGATTAATTACAGGTTAATTTATTTAAGTAAGTTTTTTAAGTTGACTTCAGCTCTTATGAATATTAATCTTCATCTTTAAGAGTAGAATAAAAATAATTTAGGTTATGAACAATCTTTTTATTTTTCACATTCATCGCTGGTATTTCTTTCCTTTCCTTTTTTTTTTTTTTTTATTCTTTTGACATTTTGGCGTTTTTGATGATTTAGGCATCTGAATAATGGGTAATACGTTTTGATCTTCAGTGTTAAGTTGGATTTTATCAAGTTTTTTTTCTTCGTGTAAACCTAATTCTAAGCTATCAGTTATCTCATCATTATCATCTATTTTTTTCTCATCTGTCGTCGTGTCCAGCTCATTTACACAGTCTCCTTCTTCCTCTGTGTGCCGTTTATTATTACTTTCAAATTTAAATATACCGATTGTTTCTTGTGGATTATTGGTAATCCTACCATCTATGTTAGTTTGGTTCTGTTCGTTAGCACTATGTTGGACTTTATCAAGTTCTATTTCATGGTGTAAGCTTAATTCTAAGCTATCAGTTATCTTGCCATAATTATCTGTATTTTTCTTTTTTATATTTATTTCATATCTTACGTGTTGTTTATCTTTATCTAGTTCATTGGTCTTAGCCGATGTATTTTTGATTATTATATCATTAGAAGTCTTTATTGATGCAGCTTTTTTTTCAAAAAAAGATATTTTATTCTTTATTCCTTAAAACATATTAATAATTTTTATCATTTTTTTTGTTTTTATTATATTATGGCCAAGTGGGTTAAATATAAATGCATAACCTTTAATTTTCTACTTATATTCAAACATTTAAATATTTTATATACTTGACGATTGGTATTGTCCTATCTGAAGTAATAAGTACTACATACTCTAAGAAGAATAATGAATTTATTGTTAACCCATTCATTAACATTTGTCCCACTTGACCTATGACTGTTGTTAGGTTGGGCGTATCCAATATAAACATTTTAGTTCATTAGATATTTTTACATTCCAATGAGTGTACAAGGGTTCTCTGGGTTTTGAATGTCAAAAGCTCATGATTTTTCAATAATTTTTAATCAATAATTTTCTTATAGAGTTGTAACTAGAGTTTTGTTCAGGAAGATATACTACACAGAATGTTCAGTGTGTAAGGAAACAGGTCAATTATTTAAACAATAGAAACTTGTTTTCTTACTTACTAACTAAACTGTGTATTATTTATATTGTATACTGCCCATAAATCAAATTATATACATAAAAAAAATATTCAATATCTCTTCCTAACGAAAAATAATTTTGTTGTAATATGGAATTATATTTGTTATGATGTCATATTCGTATGACACCTGTATGCCTTTTTGTCCGCAATTTTTAAACTCCACAAAATTCAGCACAATTAAATTTTGTAAAGCTGAACTCCTATTTGATTAAACTCGGATTTAGGGAGAACAAACGTTGTATTGAAATATTTGACAAATCATTGTTTTTCGTAGGAAAATTATAAAACGTATTGTTTAAATGATTTTGTAAAGGTCAATTTATCTAAATGTACCCTTGACTCACCCTTAAACTTCTTTTTTTTGACTTCCTTGTTTTCTGGATTTGCGTTAGTAAAAGTTGTTTCGTCCGCGGACTTATCGGTTGGACTAATTATTTCAATTGGTCGAGAAGTACGTTCTATCAATCTTTNATTGAATTGGTCAAAAAGTACGTTCTATCAATCTTTTTCGTTGACTAATTGTTTTGCATATATTGTTTTTTTCAGAAATTTTTATTAGCTCTTCAAATTTAAACACTATGTTAGTAACTTTACCGGAGTGTACACTTGACATTGTGTTTGGTACGTATGATTATTCAAAAATGTAAGACACAAAAATTAATTATAAAAATTAAGGTCTGCAGGTAATTTTCAGGTATTGATCTCTAATGTTTATAAACATTTGTGTTTATCCATAGTAGCAGAATAGTTGTTTATAAAATATAAAATTATATTAAGCCAGTATATTAATTAAATATTATTATAATTTCATCAAAGGAATCATTTAATTGTAAGTCATTATTTCGTTATGGAAGTAAGTTGTAACAAAAATAAGAATATATTTGTTCCTATCTGTTATTATATTAAAATAAATATGTATAAAAGTTTCAGACTTTCCGGAATAATTTCAAAAGTTCTACATTCTGTATACATTTTCAGATTTGAATGCCCCCTCCGTTTATAGGGAAATGGTCCGATTAAAAAATAAAGTATGCCGAATGAAAGGTGTATATAAATAGTACTTGTCATGAAAAAATTGTATTGATCCATACAATTTTGAAAAAGTTATAGCAATTTAAAGTAAAAAATGTAAAATATAAAATCGAGAATTTTCACACAAAAATAGCATTCGGTAGCCATTTTCACCATGAAGACCAAATAAGGTCCGAAATTGTTTTTTTTTCATAATAGAGTACATTACATTAGCTTTATTTTAAGTTATATATATATATATATATATAAAATTGTCAGGCTTTCCGGAACACTTTCAATAGTTAATTTATTGTGAAAAAGTTGTCATTTTAGATCCCCCCCTGTGGCCAGGTAAATGGTTAAATTAATAAAAAAATATATACCAAATGATAGGTAAAGACATCAAGCATCTATTAAAAAAAAAATCATATTGATTTGTTCATTTTTGAGAAAGTTATGGCAGTTTATAGTTATTTATAGTACATTGTTACTATGTACTATTTAAGATTTTAATTAATAAATCAAATGAAATGACATGTATTAAAATATAACAATAAGTTACATATATATTTTTTAATTTTTAAAAATATACTGTCGTAATATAATCGTTACTATTATGTATATGGGATAACAGTAAAATATCCTGTTTATGTATTCAACAATGCTATCTTTTTAGTATTTATTAGTATATTCTTTTTTCATTTCAAATAGTTACCACATCTATCCATAGAGAAATGTTCCTTTTAACTTGTTTCATTATACATTATATTCTTACAAGGACATGATCCTTCTCGAACAAAAATTTAGATAAACATTTAAGAGAAATAGTCATCAAACTCACACTTTTTAATACACTACAACGTAGCTGTATGCGGTTCGGTCATAAATCAATTAATAATTACTTTTAAAATCCTTCCTCACCAAAAGAAAATCTATATATTATTTTTGTCATCTTTGTTATTCTACTATTAATAGTTAAATACATTGTATTAATTTTCGTCTTACTTGTAAAAAAAAACATGTTAATGTTATATATGTACATGTCAAAATAAATTATGTTCTATTCATCTGTATTGATCTCTGTGTTTCATGCTTATTTATCAATAAACAATTATACTAAAAATTCGACAGTGACGATTTTTGGGGGTAAAAAAATATTATAAAAAGCCAGAGCAAACCTTTGCTCCTGGCTGTTCATTTCATGCTCTGTATTGGGCTGTTCTTTTCGTGGTCCGTATTGCGCTGTTCATTTCATGCTTCGCATTAAGTTGTGCGAACGTCGTAATCGTCATTGTCGAAATTTTATGTGTTAATTTGTGAACTAAAACTCTGATCTTGTGTATTTTATTTATCATTTTCACCGATATCACCACTAAGGATAATTATAAGAACCAGAGAATTTACCAGGTAAGATTTTTTTACATTGTTATTTTATGACCCTCGAATTACACCCCGAATCAAAAGTAACTCTCACCCATCATTTTTTAACAACACAATAATAATCATTCTAACCTTTTTTCCTTTAATTATAATAATTTTATTTTTTATTATATTTTTGAGTTACGACAATAATAAGTATGTTTGTATAAAAAACATATATTAATTGTATAAAAGAAATAGGAAATAATTAACAATGTGTAATAGTAATACCNTGTATAAAAGAAACAGGAAATAATTAACAATGTGTAATAGTAATACCTTAGACGTAAGATAATGATTAATGTGCAAGATATTATGAAACAAACGGTAGAACATTTTGAAATGCAGATCATTATTACTGAAAATGCAATAATGTGTAATAAATTACTATAAAACGATTAATAAAGAAATATTTGTAGCGTCGGTGATCACTTCATGTCTTTGAAAATATTATCCAACTTAATATAAATAGCCCAAAATAATAGGCATTCGGGCTCAAATATTACTCTGATGATGGTCAGAATACTCTTACTTGGTCAGTTGTGCTCAATCACTCCAAAAGGCATTATTGTTTTTTTTTTTTCAAATAATTTGTCTATATTTAAGTTTTATGGTATGATCCTATGGGAGGGGGTTATAAACTCCTTATTATCCCCCTTTTACAAAAAAAAAATTGATTGAAGTGTTAGTTATAAATATTTTCAGGGAGAATTTTTGCAACTTTTTAAGTAATATGTATATTAAAAGGAAGGGGTCTGCCCTTTCCAAAAAACAAATGAAATAACAATGACATGATAAATTGAGATAAAAAAATACTTTAAGATAATGGTTATAAAAGTATTATCCATGTGTGATGTTAAGTGTCGTGTACATTATATTTAAAATTAAAATTAAATAGATAATAAAAAGAAATTCTTATTCAAGCAAGAGCTCCATTGAATGAATCTGCGTCAACCGTTTTGCATATTAAAGTTATTACAGCAAATTTTTAATGGACGTATTTATTTTGATTTGTTTTGTCATTTAAGCCAAGCGGATTCCTTTGCTGTTTGGACATTCGTCATTTAATTTAACTATTAATTCTGTGAAAAATAAATACATTTATTTAATAAATNGTTAATTCTGTTAAAAATAAATACATTTATTTAATAAATCATAAATTACTGTAACAAAACTTCTTTTTTTCAACTTGAAAAAAATGTTATTGTTATTATACTTTACTTAAATTTACTGGTTGTTTTTAATGTGTTATTATGATTTTACGATTTCATGTAATTTTCTAACTAATGGAACAATTATGAAAATTATGTTCAAAAAAGCTATTGTAATTTGAAGCTCAAAGATAATATATGTATGTTCGAAAAGAACATTTATCGACTTAAGACCTAAATTTTTTACCGAGTACATCTTTAAAACTTTTAACTTTCAAAGACCCACAAAAATTTTGTTAAAATCCGCTGGTTTTTGACCAACTGCAAAAGTTTTTAGCAATCCAACTAACAAGCTCCAAAAATATTATTTTAAGAGAAATTGAATGACTAATAAGGTGGAACTAAATATTGAAAATATTGCTAATTAATTATTAATAGAAAAAAAAAGTTACAGTTTAGTCTCCTGATTTAAATCTTTTCCTGAAAATAAAGATATTAAAAACCTAAGACCCAGAGAGATACATAATATCGCCAGAAAGACAAGTATTTTTGGCCATCTGTAGGGGGTGACTTGATAGTCCACCCTTATACAATGATAGATAATAATACTTTGGTAATAACACTTAGGTGTGTAAACTGAATCAAGACAATTCGGTATGAGGTGTGCATAATGGACCAACAGGTCATGAGTGCATGGGCATTATGTCACCTCACTTATAACTAAAATTAGTCTCCTCATTATGTGGAAAAATTTTTTTTTTTTAATATCTTTAGTTTTTTCGTTTTTGTCACTTATTTTTTAATCTATACTATTTTCAGGAAAAATTATAGAACTAAATGTGAACAATAAAAAATGTTAAACCAGCCNACTAAATGTGTACAATAAAAAATGTTAAACCAGCCAGCCATTTGGGGTAATCGAACCCGCTACTTCCCTTAGATGCAACTCTGGTGTTCCAGAATCTGTTACTGGGAGGATTTTTTTTTCATACAATCTAAAATTAAAAAGCAGTATATATTACTTTTTTCTTTATTGTTATACAAAAATTATTTTTTGAAGGGGAAATATTAAATTTGCCACCCAAAAAATTTTACCATATATGCTTATGATTGTACCATATTAAATTAATGATAAGTTCAACCATCTAATAATATTTTAATAATTATCACTATTAAAAAAAAGTCAGATTTTACTGTTTCAAAACTTCTACTTTCTACGTTAATGAGTTGTAATTATTAAAATTAAATATTAAAATAAAATGAAAAGTTCACAATTTCTAAACATAGCCCTGTTCTCCATTATTGTAATAATTTAATATTTATAAATAGAACATCTTAAAATACTATGATAAATAAAATGATACGATAACACATAAAATGTCTTTAGTAAACAGGGTTGTAGTAATGTTTTAAACGTGTTTAAAACAACCAAAATTTCAAAATTCATATTCGTCTATAGAACGTTTTATCTATTTCTTTAAAAACCCTATTTGTATATCCTCTTTCATGTAATGTCATATAAGCTTCACGAATAATCATTCGTTTAATTTTAATCCTAGTTTTTGTGTCTATTTGATAATCAATGCCTGAATGAAGTAGCTAGCTGATAATTCTATATGTTTAAAAGTACTTTTTTAACTACAAAACATTATTCATTTTTCAGGATTTTTACGAAATTTAATTATTTGAATTTTAAAACATAAAATGACAGGTTTGGATTATACTAATTTGGGTCCTGATGCCCAATTTTTTACCCAAAGTGAAGATTTTTATTTTTGCATAAAATTTCTTTCATAACTAAAGATAATTTAATTATAAATTTCATTTTTATTTGATAAATCTTATCGTATTGATCTTAAACACTTACTTATTTCGTGTTCACAGTTATATTTATCCAGTACACATTTGTTTCCAAAGCTTAAGTTTATTTTATCGCCATCAGATCCACAAATTGGTTTGTAGTCAGTTGTGCAGACTATGTTACATTTGTTAAACGTAGACATCGTAGTTGACGGAAAAATTGTAGACGATGGAAAAATTGTAGACGATGGAAAAATTGTAGACGATGG
>NW_026099576.1:12983715-13024999 GCF_025091365.1 Daktulosphaira vitifoliae | reverse complement strand
TCATCTACGCTGCTAACCTATTGACGCCCGAGGATCACGCCGGACATCGCGTCTTCGACGCCAGCAAAAGTGCCGCGATATTATGCGAAGATTATATATTCCTACCGCCAACGCTAATATTAATATATATATATATATATATATATTAATATTTATACGTATATATTAATATTCATTTATATATTCCTACAGCCGACGCCTCTGCTGCCGTATATGCCTCGTGTATAATGTTCCCTCCGCCATGCCCGCCCACATAAACACGGCTATACCTCATGCATGATACGTTTACGTACTTAAGTCCCTTTAAATATATATATATTCTAATTACTATTAAAACTTATATATTAATACACTTTATTCTCATTAAGAGATATGTAGTGTATTCATTCCGATTACGGAGGATGATTCTCGTATCGTTATTTTTCGTCACTACCTCCACGTTACGCGCCTGCTGCTTTCCTTGGATGTGGTAGCCGTTTCTTAGACTCCCTCTCCGGAATCGAACCCTTATTTTCCGTTACCCGTTACAACCATGATATTGATATTAACTACTATTATGACATGAAACTAAATAGTGAAAAATAAATATAGTTTAAAAAAACTAAAAAACACGCTTTTAAAGCACATCGAACTAAAAAGTTAAAAATAATTTTTAAAATTAACTTAAAACAATAATGAACGAAAAATACTAGTATTATTGTGAAAAAAAGCGTGGGTGCTTTATGCCATATTTTTTGTATATTGAGCGCCTGACGCTTTTTTTCACAATAANAGGTGCTCAATATACAAAAAATATGGCATAAAGCACCCACGCTTTTTTTCACAATAATACTAGTATTTTTCGTTCATTATTGTTTTAAGTTAATTTTAAAAATTATTTTTAACTTTTTAGTTCGATGTGCTTTAAAAGCGTGTTTTTTAGTTTTTTTAAACTGTATTTATTCTTTTTTATATTTATTTCATATCTTACGTGTTTTTTATCTTTATCTAGTTCATTGGTCTTAGCCGATGTATTTTTGATTATTATATCATTAGAAGTCTTTATTGATGCAGCTTTTTTTTCAAAAAAAGATATTTTATTCTTTATTCCTTAAAACATATTAATAATTTTTATCATTTTTTTTGTTTTTATTATATTATGGCCAAGTGGGTTAAATATAAATGCATATCCTTTAATTTTTTTACTTATGTTCAAACATAAGTACATTAATACAAATGATTATTACTAGATTATTAGAGATTAATTACAGGTTAATTTATTTAAGTAAGTTTTTTAAGTTGACTTCAGCTCTTATGAATTTTTATCTTCATCTTTAATAGTAGAATAAAAATAAATATTAATAAAAGTTATGGCAGTTTATAGTTATTTATAGTACATGGTTACAATGTGCTATTTATGATTTTAATTAATAAATCAAATGAAATGACATGTATTAAAATATAACATGTTAATGTTATATATGTAAATGTCAAAATAATTTATGTTCTATTCATCTGTATTGATCTCTGTGTTTCATGCTTATTTATCAATAAACAATTATACTAAAAATTCGACAGTGACGATTTTTGGGGGTAAAAAAATATTATAAAAAGCCAGAGCAAACCCTTGCTCCTGGCTGTTCATTTCATGCTCTGTATTGGGCTGTTCTTTTCGTGGTCCGTATTGCGCTGTTCATTTCATGCTCCTCATTAAGTTGTGCGAACGTCGTAATCGTCATTGTCGAAATTTTATATGTTAATTTGTGAACTAAAACTCTGAATTTGTGTATTTTATTTATCATTTTCACCGATATCACCACTAAGGATAATTATAAGAACCAGAGAATTTACCAGGTAAAATTTTTTTACATCGTTATTTTATGACCCTCGAATTACACCCTGAATCAAAAGTAACTCTCACCCATCATTTTTTAACAACACAATAATAATCATTCTAACCTTTTTTCCTCTAATTATAATAATTTTATTTTTTATTATATTTTTGAGTTACGACAATAATAAGTATGTTTGTATAAAAAACATATATTAATTGTATAAAAGAAACAGGAAATAATTAACAATGTGTAATAGTAATACCTTAGACGTAAGATAATGATTAATGTGCAAGATATTATGAAACAAACGGTAGAACATTTTGAAATGCAGATCATTATTACTGAAAATGCAATAATGTGTAATAAATTACTATAAAACGATTAATAAAGAAATATTTGTAGCGTCGGTGATCACTTCATGTCTTTGAAAATATTATCCAACTTAATATAAATAGCCCAAAATAATAGGCATTCGGGCTCAAATATTACTCTGATGATGGTCAGAATACTCTTACTTGGTCAGTTGTGCTCAATCACTCCAAAAGGCATTATTGTTTTTTTTTTTTCAAATAATTTGTCTATATTTAAGTTTTATGGTATGATCCTATGGGAGGGGGTTATAAACTCCTTATTATCCCCCTTTTACAAAAAAAAAATTGATTGAAGTGTTAGTTATAAATATTTTCAGGGAGAATTTTTGCAACTTTTTAAGTAATATGTATATTAAAAGGAAGGGGTCTGCCCTTTCCAAAAAACAAATGAAATAACAATGACATGATAAATTGAGATAAAAAAATACTTTAAGATAATGGTTATAAAAGTATTATCCATGTGTGATGTTAAGTGTCGTGTACATTATATTTAAAATTAAAATTAAATAGATAATAAAAAGAAATTCTTATTCAAGCAAGAGCTCCATTGAATGAATCTGCGTCAACCATTTTGCATATTAAAGTTATTACAGCAAATTTTTAATGGACGTATTTATTTTGATTTGTTTTGTCATTTAAGCCAAGCGGATTCCTTTGCTGTTTGGACATTCGTCATTTAATTTAACTATTAATTCTGTGAAAAATAAATACATTTATTTAATAAATCATAAATTACTGTAACAAAACTTCTTTTTTTTAACTTGAAAAAAATGTTATTGTTATTATACTTTACTTAAATTTACTGGTTGTTTTTAATGTGTTATTATGATTTTACGATTTCATGTAATTTTCTAACTAATGGAACAATTATGAAAATTATGTTCAAAAAAGCTATTGTAATTTGAAGCTCAAAGATAATATATGTATGTTCGAAAAGAACATTTATCGACTTAAGACCTAAATTTTTTACCGAGTACATCTTTAAAACTTTTAACTTTCAAAGACCCACAAAAATTTTGTTAAAATCCGCTGGGTTTGAACAACTGCAAAAGTTTTTAGCAATCCAACTAACAAGCTCCAAAAATATTATTTTAAGAGAAATTGAATGACTAATAAGGTGGAACTAAATATTGAAAATATTGCTAATTAATTATTAATAGAAAAAAAAAGTTACAGTTTAGTCTCCTGATTTAAATCTTTTCCTGAAAATAAAGATATTAAAAACCTAAGACCCAGAGAGATACATAATATCGCCAGAAAGACAAGTATTTTTGGCCATCTGTAGGGGGTGACTTGATAGTCCACCCTTATACAATGATAGATAATAATACTTTGGTAATAACACTTAGGTGTGTAAACCGAATCAAGACAATTCGGTATGAGGTGTGCATAATGGACCAATAGGTCATGAGTGCATGGGCATTATGTCACCTCACTTATAACTAAAATTAGTCTCCTCATTATGTGGAAAATTTTTTTTTTTTTTAATATCTTTAGTTTTTTCGTTTTTGTCACTTATTTTTTAATCTATACTATTTTCAGGAAAAATTATAGAACTAAATGTGAACAATAAAAAATGTTAAACCAGCCAGCCATTTGGGGTAATCGAACCCGCTACTTCCCTTAGATGCAACTCTGATGTTCCAGAATCTGTTACTGGGAGGATTTTTTTTTCATACAAACTAAAATTAAAAAGCAGTATATATTACTTTTTTCTTTATTGTTATACAAAAATTATTTTTTGAAGGGGAAATATTAAATTTGCCACCCAAAAAATTTTACCATATATGCTTATGATTGTACCATATTAAATTAATGATAAGTTCAACCATCTAGTAATATTTTAATAATTATCACTATTAAAAAAAAGTCAGATTTTACTGTTTCAAAACTTCTACTTTCTATGTTAATGAGTTGTAATTATTAAAATTAAATATTAAAATAAAATGAAAAGTTCACAATTTCTAAACATAGCCCTGTTCTCCATTATTGTAATAATTTAATATTTATAAATAGAACATCTTAAAATACTATGATAAATAAAATGATACGATAACACATAAAATGTCTTTAGTAAACAGGGTTGTAGTAATGTTTTAAACGTGTTTAAAACAACCAAAATTTCAAAATTCATATTCGTCTATAGAACGTTTTATCTATTTCTTTAAAAACCCTATTTGTATATCCTCTTTCATGTAATGTCATATAAGCTTCACGAATAATCATTCGTTTAATTTTAATCCTAGTTTTTGTGTCTATTTGATAATCAATCATTGAATGAAGTAGCTAGCTGATAATTGTATATGTTTAAAAGTACTTTTTTATCTACAAAACATTATTCATATTTCAGGATTTTTACGAAATTTAATTATTTGAATTTTAAAACATAAAATGACAGCCTTGGATTATATTAATTTGGGTCCTGATGCCCAATTTTTTTACCCAAAGTGAAGATTTTTATTTTTGCATAAAATTTCTTTCATAACTAAAGATAATTTAATTATAAATTTCATTTTTATTTAATAAATCTTATCGTATTGATCTTAAACACTTACTTATTTCGTGTTCACAGTTATATTTATCCAGTACACATTTGTTTCCAAAGCTTAAGTTTATTTTATCGCCATCAGATCCACAAATTGGTTTGTAGTCAGTTGTGCAGACTATGTTACATTTGTTAAACGTAGACATCGTAGTTGACGGAAAAATTGTAGACGATGGGAAAATTGTAGACGATGGAAAAATTGTAGTTGAGGAAGTAATCTTCTTTAGTTTGGAATTAGTGCCATCATTTTTATCATTAGCTGGAGCACCGTTCACTAACATAACAGCAGCTAAATCTACATGTTTCAAATTAAAAAGTTACGTTACTAAACTATACTAGACAAACTTCAATAAGACGCATAAACTACTTAATCTTAATTAGCTATTAAAATTTGATTTGATATAGCTAACTGATTAATCAATAGTGGTAATGTCAAATTAAGATAACAAAATATTTAAACTCTATTATTTTATTGGACTAACTAAAGTATTTATTTTATATTTATTTTTGATAAATAAGTTTGTTAAACATTTTAGTTCATAAAAATGTATACATACAATTTATTGTATACAAAATCTAGATAATATTATTTATAGCTTACCGAATAGGAATATTAGTGTTAATGATTTCATATTAGTCGTTCAGTAATGCTCAGTGTCGAGTAAGCGAATAATTTTGTAATAGTTTGATTATCGGATGAAGAGTATTAGTTCTTATATAGACAATTCTCCAACTCATCTAAACATACATAAATATCTTTGTAATGATCCGATTATTTTTTTCTATTATATTTCATCATTTCTAAAACACATTATCTCTGACGCATATTAGTATCATAATGAGTAATCCTTTATCTTTTTAAGAACCTATTATCTTTTATTTCTCTAAGTAAATAAAATAAGTTAAAATAGTACTTCTAATTAACCTGTAATGAATTAATTAGAATTACAGTAGCTTTAAAACCATACTTTACATTAACTTTTAGTATGATCTTTTTCACGAATTAATATCCAGATAATAATTGTTAGATTATAAATCTTATAATCTATAATTTATAGATAATAAATCTTAGATTTTAGGGTATATAAACCTATGTAAAATACCAATATTTTGTAAAACAAAATCAGATAAAAAAACATGCATGATTAATCATAGTGATTAAAATCACTATCATAAAAAACGCTTCGATGCAAATCTTTAGATAGTGTTTATTTTAAAAAATTGGTGGATTATTCTAAAATCTACATGATCTGTTATTTCCTTATTTGTATCCTGATTAAAATAAAGTATGTCGAATAAAAAAGGGATATAAATCTTATTTCTCATAAAAAAATAATGTTGATCCATACACTTCTCAATATGTTATAGCATTATAAAGTTAAAAATGTAAAAAATAAAATCGAGAATTTTCACACAAAAATACCATTCAGTAGCCGTTTTCACCGTGAAGACAAAATAAAATCTGAAATTTTTTTTTCATAATAAAGTGCATTACATTAGCTTTAATTTAAGATATATATAAAAGTTTCAGACTTTCCGGAACACTTTCAAAAGTTAAGTTGAAAAAGTAAATTTTTTGTTAAAAAAGTTGTCATCTTAAATATTATAAAAAAAATATACCAAATGATAGGTAAAGACATCAAGCATCTATAAAAAAAATTTTATTGATTTGTTCATTTTTAGGAAAGTTATGGCAGTTTTAAGTAAAAAAAATTTCGAAAATTAGCGATTTTTAAATTTGTAATTTTTTTTGAGGTTTCTCCCATTTACGGGGAACGATGGAATTTTTTTCAATTTTTGAGGGTAATGACTTCGACTATATACGATTTGTGATCTTTTGACGTATCGTTGAAAGAAATAGGTTCGGTGAAAGCTAAGAAAAAGTGGTAACAGACACAAATAAAAAACACATTATAGTAAAACTAATACCTTTTCAGCTTCGCATCGAAGCTAAAATGTATTTATAAGTAATTCAATAATAACATTGTGTTCATTAAATTTATTAATTGCATTAATTTTAATTAAATAAAATTGTTGATTATACAAATACTTCTATGACCAATTTTTTTCTCAATCAATATTGAAAGTACTTGTATAAATGAAGTGATGCATTTCAAGAGGTATACATACCTGGGTCTAAGTTATTCTTTTGTATACTCCTATAAAGTTACCACATTTTCGATAAAATATTGGTGGTAAATCAAATAATGTGACCATTTAAGTGCTAAAGTTAACAGTAGTTATCATAAATAAATTTAAATAATTTAATGAACTGTTATTAATATATTTAAATATTTTAAGTACTACTTAGAAATAGTTGTATTGGATAAAATAAATATTTATATTAAACATTAATAGCATCATTAAACAACTAAATAAACTATTAATTTCAATAATTTTTATTTATCTTAATTATTTCGCTTCGTGTAGGATAGACTGGGGGAACTATGGTCAGTGGGTATTACCGGTCACCTCACTATCTAATAAACCCATGCATTTAAAATTATGTTGACCATTTGTATAGATTAAGAATAATAAAAAAAAAACCTTATACTTATTAGAACGATATTATTAAAAAACGTTTTCACGTTTAAACGTGTGAAAATAGTTTTCAGCGTTTCTATCTAAAAAAAAATTTTTAAAAAATTTAATTTAAGGTAAGCAAATTATTATATTTCATAATTAATTAATAAATAATTAATAACGATTATTAATAATTTATAATTTATATGAACTATATTATTATTATAATTTATTTAAGATAGCGAGCTATCTTAAATAAACACCGTAAAATTATTATAAATATTTTCATTACATTGTTAACACCTTCCCCCCATTATATTTTGGTTTACGACATGTTATTTATTGATTTAACTATATTGTTTATGCCACTTCGCCGACCTTTAGTATTTAAGGGCCCTCGTTACCCCTTAAATTTAAGATACTTTTTGAAAAACTTCAAATATATGTGGTTATTTGTTATTTAATTATTGTCTACTCTCGTTAATTATTGGATATACCGTTAGCCGCCATCCCCCAGGTGACTCACTCCCACTTCAATAATAGCGATTTAAAAAGGCTTAAGGTAAAACGGCATTCGAGTGCGGTGCACAACTAGCCGTCCTACAGTATAACTGCCTCGTACGAAACAATATTTATGTATATACATTAGGGTGTCCCAGAATTTTGAAGTTACGAAAATGCTTAGTGCATACCACTCAAATTTATTTGTATACATATGAAAAAGAACACAAAAAAATTTTAGGTCGATCAAACAAGTTTAACTCGTGCCGACTTTGGGTTGAAAATTAGTTAAAAGGGGTAGTTTTTCAGTTATTTTCCATTGACTCGTTTATTAGTGCTCTCACAAAAAAATATATAGGAAATAAATTGTAGATATAAATGTTGTGTATAACTAAAGTTTGTATAATTTTTTTTTTAAACCCACTAGTTTTCTAGAAAAATTGTAAAAATAAGTATTATTTTGCAAAACTGTCGAAATTGATATATTTACGAATATTGCATCATATCTGACGAATCGTTTATAATAAGAAGTAATATTTAATATAAAAATTCTTCAAATTTTAATTTTCTAAACAAAAAGTAATGAGTAAAATTTTCATTGGGGCGATTGTTTTATTGTTTTAACATGATTAATATTTATTTTTACTAAATATTGAATATTATTGGTTAAATTTTTGTAGTCAAATTCTGTTTATGCTAATACAAAACAAATTTAAAAAATACCAACTGAAAATGATAATTTTATCATGTTTATTTTAATTTTAAAAAAATTATAATTACAATGCTGGTACTTATAAAAAATTATTATTGGGGATATTTTCTCTTGAGAGTTTCTTTGTTCGAATTTTGGTATAATTTTCTATGTTCTTGCACACAACGCAACAAAAATTGTTTTTGTTCCTCTTCAACTGTAATCAAACCATGAAAATCTTGCATCAACTTTACAGCCCTTTCAGCAGTATCATTTACAGCTTTCAGTGTTGATACAGTTTTATGGGCTGCTATATTTGAAGCATTTGTCACCCAAAATAATGGACATTCGTTCAGAAAACTATCATCAATTTCTAAACGGGTAAATAAGAACTTACTTTTGGCTGACACAAAATCACAGATATTTTTGTCTAAAATAAAATAATTTACAGTTATCATTAAATAAAAAATCATATTAAAATATACATGTTTATCTTTCATACTAACCGTATAACAAACCGCCAAGTTCTTCTTTTATCGGTGTTAGCGCGAGTCTCACTATAATATTGTATGTTATCTTTGTTTAACTGGTCAGCAATGTATCTTTTATTATAAATCTAGTCAGTGTACGTTCCACCGCTGAACCATCAGCGACGCGCTCTAATATTAATCTAAGTCATACTCGTATTTAAATATTGTCGTTTAAGTTAATTATAAATAAAATTACGGAGCAAATATTTTGTAAATTATATTTATAGTTTGTTAAGTTTCATATTTATTACATTAATCAAACAAATTAAAAAATATCATACAAATAAATTTAAGTGAGAGTTCGATTTATTAACGATTAATAATCCCGCTTCACCATCAGTCGGTATGTATCGTTTTCCAAATGTACATTCACTTTTTTTTGTTAAATTTTTTACCATAAATCGTTTTATATCTGGTTCAACTTCATCGTCAAATAGTGCTAAGATTACAATTTCATCAGTTAAGTACCACAAATGCTGACTAAATTTTTGCAGTGCCACATTCGAAATACTTATGTCAATGGTTTCATAAGCTTTTAATGACTTTAAAAAACACAAGTCTTGATGAGGTGATTTTACTGCAAGAACGCCTTTAAGCCAAGGCTTCACGTAAGTAGTAACAATGAATAAGCAAACATCTAGCAACGCGGTTTTATCCTGGCTAGTAATATTTAGTTGAGAACTAAGTAATGATATTTTCAAAGAATATGTAGCTCTTGCCATCCATCTCGCTTGGTGCATTGCTTCTGGAGGCCTAATTTTAAACTTTTTCTCTGAATCTCCTCCTAAAAATATTATTGAAAGTTCTACCAGCTCTCGATAGTCATCTCTGACAATTTTTTTTGTTAATTCCGCATGGTAAAATTCAAGTACAGTTTCAATTGTTCATTTTTCCAATTTTCTTTAAATTTTTTGAATAGTGGAATATCGGGACTTTAGTCACGTGACTGTTTTTTAATTCAAAAACGCTTTTTAGTACCAGCTCATAAATATGATGGCGAAAAAATAAGCAATTNAAATATGATGGCGACAAGCAAAAATAAGCAATTCTCTATCAAGTCTTTGCTCTAATAAGGAACATGCGCCATTAATGCGTCCTGTATTGGAAGCTGTTGTATCACAGCATAAAATTAGCACTTTATCTTCCAGATTCCAATTAGTGATAGCATTCCAAATAGCTCGTGCTTGTTCTTTACCAGTGGAGTTTTCTAATTTTGACACAGAAATCAGTTGTTCTTTATTTCTGAATAAAATAAAAATAGGGAGTCGTTCTTTTTTTTTATTACAATTTTCTAGTGCAGGCAACAGTTTTCCGTCCCAGTGTACCGTAACAATGTCTGGTACTTCATCCTGAAAATCCACTTTTATGGCATTTGCACGCTCCTTGCGTTTTTCTGTACGGATTCGTTGTACAGGCGACTTACTGATAGTAAATTTGTCTGTATTATACCCTAGTGCTTCAAGGATAGCTTGGAGGATAAATACAGAGTCTCTTGTGCTTAATTGACATCTATCTAGCGCAGCTACTAATTTTGGAGTAATAAATTCTTTTTTTGCTACAATTGTAATAGTTTCATTTTTGGAAGGTGTGTTGTCCGATACAATTGGTAAATTTGTTTGTAAATCTATCATTTCACCAGAACTGCAAGATGAATCATCCTGCATATGTGCATTTAATTCTGAAGAAGTTGACGGAGTTAAATACTTTATTTTCCTATTTTCTTCTGCAATAGACTTAAGTCGTGCTCTTTCCTCCTTATCTGCTAACTTTTTATCCACACCAGCTAAGTGTCCAGGTCGTCCAGGCTCTCTTTGCCGTTGCAGGAATATCTTGTCATCCTCAATTTTAATTAATTTATTTGCATCCACATTAGCAATATCAAATAAATTATCTAAATTTTTTATGAATGTTTGCTCACGTTTTTGAAATAAATCGTTTGCTTTTTTGCATTCTTTTGCAGGTCTCTCCAAATGTGATACAAGTCAACAAGTTTTTTTATACAGTTTGGTAAATAAATTAACTATTAATAATTTAGTTTGATATTGATTTTGTTGGTATTCGCGTCTTTGCCCAAAATATAATACATTCACGAAGGACGAGATTCGCACTTTCACTCACAGTTAATTTTACTTCACGCATATTATAAAATAAAACAGCAAGTACTTGGCCATTAGAAGGAAGTTTTGAACCCGTAATTTGATGTTTTATGTCACCTATTAAGAATATTTCTTTTTTGGAACTCCTCAATACTAGTGACATTTTTATTGATAAATAAAACTTTCAATAAATATAATAATTAAACTTGATATTTTATACTTCAAAATAACATAAAAATTAAAACTGACGCTACGTTAAATTAAAAATATAAAATAGGCTGCACAGAGGTAAACAAAATCAATATAATAACGCAAGCGACTAAAGTAGTATAATAAAGAATTCATTATCATAAGTCGTAATCTTTCCATGATTTGTGGAAATATTTAATAATAGCAAAATAATTTTACTCTATATGTAGATAACACAATAATATTATAANTTTTACTCTATATGTAGATAATACAATAATATTATAACCGTACTTCATAAGAAATTTTGTAGTAACATACCAGATGATAAACGAAATTAACCAATAATACTCATATATTTTGTAAAAATAAATATTAATCTTGTTAAAACAATAAAGCAATCGCCCCAATGAAAATTTTACTCATTACTTTTTGTTTAGAAAATTAAAATTTGAAGAATTTTTATATTAAATATTACTTCTTATTATAAACGATTCGTCAGATATGATGCAATATTCGTAAATATCTCAATTTCGACAGTTTTGCAAAATAATACTTATTTTTACAATTTTTCTAGAAAACTAATGGGTTTAAAAAAAAAATTATACAAACTTTAGTTATACACAACATTTATATCCACAATTTATTTCCTATATATTTTTTTGTGAGAGCACTAATAAACGAGTCAATGGCAAATAACTGAAAAACTACCCCTTTTAACTAATTTTCAACCCAAAGTCGGCACGAGTTAAACTTGTTTGATCGACCTAAAATTTTTTTGTGTTCTTTTTCATATGTATACAAATAAATTTGAGTGGTATGCACTAAGCATTTCCGAAACTTCAAAATTCTGGGACACCCTAATATACATGAGGGAAAAATGTTAGTATTACAAAAATAAGGAGAATTTTTATTAACTTTGAGGCAAAACAGAATGGTTTATATTTAATTACACTTCTTATCAACTTTAAATATCATATAAAATAATATTTATAATTATGAAAATGTATAAAATAATTTTCTAGTCGATATCGGATTTTGGACACTTAAGATTAAAAAAGCAAATAATAAATATGAGTTAGAGTAATTTAAATAATTTAAAGAGGTTTTGATTTAAATTGAGTAATTTTAGTTAAAAAATTATAAAATTGAAACTTATTTACAGTAAATGATAAATGATAAGTGATTAATGTCAATATCACAATTTTTAATTTCATTAATCATAAGTTTTATTTGAAAATATTTATGAAATTTAACTAGATAAGAAGTTTTAAATATTTTATATGAAAATTTTTCATATATATTATAATTAATAAATAAAAATCTTTTTACAAAAGGTATACAACTGTATCAAGTTTCATTCGAACAAAAATTGATGTTAGTGAATTTTATTTTACTGAGAATTAACTTTTTTACATTTATACAGTATAAAAAGATGTATCTATTTTTCCATAAATTTTTTCGAAATTTTCTTGAGTACAACAAAACATTAGTCCATTGTTGTCATCGTTACTTTTATTCAAACCTTCGACACAAGTATTTGGACAAATATACAAATCATCAGTGATGTTCTGGTACGGATTATTGAGCCCAATATATACAGTACCACTTTCTGTATCAAGGTTGTGCACCAACTTCCAATAATACAAAGGTACTGTTATCTTATTAGGTGGTAGCAAATGAATGGGCTTCTGGACTCCATTTATGTCTTCTAAAGTGCAAACTCCATATGTTCCTGTAATTATCACATATTTAGAGCTATCATGAGACAACTTTTCCCTTGTTTTCTTTTCAAGATTTGACCATAGTGCTCCATTGAATACCTGCCATTGAGGTGCCACATTAGCAAAATAAAATCTGCAACACAATGACCATTATTTCTAATGAATTATATAAAACTTTTAACTCTATTAATGAATATTAAAAATTCTAACGTAGCATATTGTTCAGTGTAATAGATAAAGTCCGCTTTTGGCGCAAAGTGTCCTCGTGACAATACGTGTTGATTATCGCCTAAGTATTTGGTCATTTGACTTTGAGATCCCAAAATTTTAGTAATAGTATTTTTCTATCAAAATATTTAATATTACACCAATATCTAACTATAGTATAAATATAATGTTATAAGGAATGATTTAACAATTAAATATTGAGAATCAAAAATTATATATTTTTTTCAGTAATCATTCTAAGATTTAAGGAAAAATATTATACACTTACCTGTTCTGAAATACTGTAAATTTTATTTAAATCCACTTTTCCGTAAAGAATTTGTGAGTTAGCAAATGGAGGCCTATTTTTAACATGAAAATTATAAATACTATATGGCGAACGTGTCACATACGACGCAAATAAACTATTTTTTGTTTCCATATCAAAACAAATCTTCAACATATTTAATCGTCTTAATTTAGTGGCAAATCCGATCGTCACTATTGAATGATTGGTTTGACATTTTTCATCAGTTAATTTCAAATCAGACTTAGGTATATTCTCGCATTTGAAAGAGTCATACTCATAATTCTGACCACGGTAACTAAGTTCATTTCCACTTACACAAGCCACTGTGATTTCTGAATCACTAGGAGCGACAATATCAAACGTATTATTACCCACGCAAGTTAGTTTGAACTTCTGATCTTGTTGGACATTTATAAAACCTTTATCATTTGGGTATAAAATTTGATAAGTTGATCCACTTGGTATAAATGGAATAGGCATGAACTTGAAGTCGCTTTTTTTCGCTGACAAGGTACAATCTAAATAGTTTGATTAAAATAATGCGTAAGAAATAAATTATTTACAATCAATATTATGTGTAAAAAATTGTATTGGAAATATGCCATTCGGGAGTATAGAAATTACATATTTAAAGTGAATAAGTTTAAATACTTAATCAAATATTATTTGTGCATTAATTGTTTTAATGAACTTTATAAAGAGAAATCCATATTTTAGTTCAAACCTGAGTATTTTAAAGAATAAAAACTACCTTCATATGCTTTTTCTATGCACATAGTGCCAGACTATTTCATGTTATTTAAAATAATGTACTCAGTAGTTGGGAGTAGCGAGTTATTTGTAGAAGAACCACAGTAATTCGCTACTTTCTAGGTAACGTTAACGTTACGTTGCTACAATAAAAATAAATTATCAAAATAAATAAAATAAAAATAAAGTTGAAACGGTTGGATAAAGTTGAAAAAATAAAGTACCGACTGGCGACTGGCGTACTTGAATAGGATGGAATTTTTTGAAGCGAAACTTCTTAACGGAGGTTTGGATAGATAATAAATAAAAAAATACGACTATGCACATGCGCATAAATTTGTATGTCAAATGAAAACTGCTAGCTAAATTTTATTTTATCAAATTAAAAAACAAAAAAATTAGAAAAGTAAAACAATAAAAACAATAAAAAATACAAAAATTAAGTACTAACTACAAAGAAAAATGAGTATAACATAGTTTTACTAATTCTAATGTGATGAATGTGATAAAATTACTTCAATTCATATTTGTAGTTACTAAGTAAATGATGACAAAAATTTCCAATTTAAGATCACCAAATGGAAAACGGTTTGCGGATGACATATTTGATAACATAATATGTAACGACATTTAACAAAGAAATCGAAAATAGTATTCAATATTCAAATGTGACCAAAGTGTACACAAATACTGGAACTAAATGGTTTCATTAATGAAACAATTGTTGGTAAGAAACCCAACTACACATAAATAAATTATAAATTTAACACTGGATACATGCTCAAGAGATATTACTGGTCTTTGCACAAAATTTAAGAGCAAAGTTAAAGCAAAGTTTCACAATTCGTGGACACTATACAATAAGAGAATTTTCTACTTCATATACGTCATTGTCTACAATATGTCATAATATCTTTTAATTAATTGACAAATATATATATATATATATTTCAATTAAAAACAATTATGTATTACATTTTGGGGTGAATCAGCATAACATTTTACCGCTGAAGCAGAAGACGTAATATTGTATCTAAATTGTTACTTAATGGAATATAGGGGAGAAANGCAGAAGACGTAATATTGTATCTAAATTGTTACTTAATGGAATATAGGGGAGAAAATAAATTTCACTAAGATTGACTAGCAAAATTGAAATAAATCGTACATGGAAAAAAAGGCATCAGTAATTGGTATTACTTAAATACCCAAGAATTTACAATATTAAAAATATTTTCTCGTAAAAATCTATTAATAGTAGATATTTATAAAAAATATATTATTGATAGAATTTTAGAGAACAGTATTAATTTTCAAAAAAAAATCTTACAAAAGATAGAAAAATTGGATGAAAGAGAACTCATTCATAAATACAAAACAATGATGCAAAATCATATAATGTCCATTCTGTTATAATTAACGTGATATTCGTATTTTTACAAGCATATTTTGTTAGTTTTAATGATTGTAGATATATTTTGTATGTGTATTTTGTTAGTTATATTAAAAATATATAAATCTATTAATTCATTCAGATTTCTTGTTGTAGACTTTATTATATAATGTTATTATATATCTTAATAATAACTATGTTTTGCAAAATTACTGTTGATTAGGTTGAATTTGTCGTACAGACATTAGAACGGCCCCGCGTCGCTTCGTTATACACGATGCCCCTTGAGTCGTGCCACCTTTATCGGCCGTCGCCTTACTATGAGTATTTGACTGACCAACATCGCGTGCCATACGCCACGGTGCAAAGTCCAACAAATGTTGCACGGCCGACGACGACCCGCCGCAAATGGTGCGAGAGTCTTCCTCCCGTTGTGAAAGCGACAATGTTGATGAACCGATCCGCACCATCGCCATCAACGCTGCTAACTTTTTGACGGTCAAGGATCATGCTGGACACCGCGTCGTGGACGCCAGCAGCGAATGTACCGCGATATTATGCGAAGATTATTATTATTGTGTTCGTCTTTCCGGTTTGTTTTATTTTTAAATAACCTGTTGTTGCTCATTAATAAACGGCCCACAGGTCTCTACCCTCAAAACCAGTGTCGACTACATTATTGCGCGTAAGTCATGTCAACATCTTTATGGATCATATATTTATAGGTATCATTTAATTATCTATTTACTTAATTTTTTAATAACAACATTTCAACATAAAACTGTTGTTTGTAAATATTTAATACTCCATTTACAAATATTGAGTGTGAAACCATAACCATATACATTTGTAGTTATAGCTATATTTAATCAAAAATTGCGTTGTTAATTTTTTAATTGTGTTTTAATTCACCCATCCAAACCACAGTCGTTAAGAAGCTTTGCTTATACATTTTATTATTATATTTAAATATTTTTTATTTTTCAATTGTTCATTCTGTTGTTGAGTATGGTTCCATTTTTTTGATCTCCTTATTCAAAATGTCATATCTCAACATTTGAGGATATTCTAGATCATTTTTAAAGAATATTATCATTTAAATTAAGTATTGAATGAATCCCACATTCTTTCTATGATCCAATATGTAGTCTTCTCTACATTGGACTTCTAAGTAATAGAAGATTAATAAGTGATTTTACCTTTTTAAGTGATGTTTTGAATAGTATTTATTATTATCTTGAGTTTTTAATGAAACAACTTACTAATGTTATGTTATATTCCCCGCATTAATACTAAATATTCTAATTTGTTTTATATAGAACTTAATCGTGATGATTCACCTGTCATACACTTTATGGGTAATTGTAACAAATATAATATTGAGTTGTTTAATTTCCCAAATGTTAATGTTTTTAATAATTATCTATAATCTAAATTTAAATGTTTTGTCTTCGTATATTAATTAACTTAATTATGTTACTTTATACACTATGTATTTATTTTAATTTTGTGTGATTAAAGATATACTATCTACTATATTATAATATTTATCTATACGAATTTGTCTCGTTAAGTATATAAATAAATAAATAAAACAAAACATAGAGAAGAGCCCGAAAATAGATATTCTGAAACCAGTTCCGTTAGAACTGGAGAGAATGTCCCCACTAATGTTTTGTCCACGGGTACAAGACCCAACTTTTTTTAATTTTTGACCAAGATACCAAATCCGACATACAGAAGTTCTTATCATGTCACCTTGGAACAATAGGAGTTCCAAACGGGATCGGCAAGTCGTGTGCCAGCTAAACGGGAGTTGGCGGAATAGAAGAAACAAAAGGCACTACTAAGGCATGTACCACTCACCAACCATAGACCAAACCAATTAGAAAGTAATGAGGGAGTGACAGTAACAGCCAGCAATATAGAAGAGCAAACGAAGTGCTAGGTACAAGAGGATACTCTACATCTGGCGATCGAGGAGACCGAGCTGGAGGACATCCGACGAGATCTGAACTCACCAGATGGAAAAATCTAAAAGACTCGATAAGTTTCACACCCAACAGCTCTCCCAACACACAGAAACGAGGGAAAGAGTAACCACATTTTGGATTGTTAGTGGGCACTTTGGGAGGGAGAATGACTCGCCCGTAGTGTTACCATTGCAATGATCTGGATATCATCTGGATAAAGATAGTAATACACCAACCGTGTTGTGCTTTCCTAAATCACTCATTAGACAAAACCCGAATCATTAATTGACGACCGGCAGCGTTGACATAAATTAATAGTTTGACGGGCACCAGTTTGTGATTGAAATTTCACGGTCAACGTACGCACCTGTGATTATTTTTTGATAATTTTTTCGTAATATATCGTAGTATATTGTCTTTAAAAACCATTGATTACCTTTTAAAATTGTTATCCTAATTAGTTTTAGTCTAGTTAAACGATTGTTAAAAAGTTCGTTTTCTTTTCCTACCGTAACCACGACAGAGTAGTAAATAGGTATAATAGGGTCTTACCAATTACAATTTTGTTGTGTTACTAAATTACATAAATAGTATTTTGTTTTACCTTAAATACTATATTTGGAAAATTCATACTATTAATAAAAAAATTAAATAAAATTTAAGTATTATATACTTAATCTAAAGCATATATTTTATGCTTCAATTTTTTCTTTAAAGTAGCCAAATTTATTACAATTCTTGTAAATAATTTAATTAATTTTTAACTTATTTTTTAAACTTATAAATTTTTATTTTCGTAAAATTTTTATTACTTGATCACCTTAATACAAAAAATTGTTGTGAATAAATTTTAAAGGAGGGCGTGACTTACTTTTAGTTCACTGGCCGGGTATCTGTTAACTACTTCATTCGAGAACCGTTATATTACATTACTGCTTCTTTATTTTATCATCAAAATTAATATTGTAAAATATTTAATAATAATGTTATAATATCATTATGTTATCATACCATGGAATTATTAACTACTCGAGTAAACATTTATAGTATTATAGTGAAATGGGAAAATTTATGTTTATACAGTTTATAAAAAACTTACTTAATAAAATATTTTATAAAAAAATTAAATGACATAAAAAAAATATGTAAAATCCATGCTCAAATCTCAAAAAAAAAATCCCCTTTGCTTAAAGCGAACTTCAAGCTAGAGTGCTTTAATAATATTACAATATATTAAAAAAATATTTACAGATTTAAAGTATTAACTTATATTATATTAAAAAAATTTCTATGTGTTATTAAAACTCATAATAATAACAATGTTTTATAAAATATTATATTGAACTAAAAATTGATGAAGTTTTTTTTAATTTTATCATTACTAAAAAAACTTAATTTGTTAATCTAAAAAAAAGATTACCTTTTGATTGGCTTTGTAAGTCTTCAGCAGCATCACCGAAATTATATATCACACTCAATAAAAAAAGAAAATAGATATAAGGAAAAAGGGGTTTTAAAATTATCATATTATTGTGTTATGTATAAACACCAATTAAAAGAAAAGTAAATAGAAACTCAGAAATAATTTGTGAGAAACTTAGAGTGGAAAATCAACTTATTAGTTTTATGACTGTTATTTATACTCTGAAGTAGCTATACCTACCACTCTTGCTCAGCTTCTACTACACAGCTAAAATGAGAGGAGGTACTACAGGACAACAAAAGTGAGGTACTACAAAGATATAAATTACTATTATATGCTATGCATTCGATTTATTCTTTCATTTTAATAAATTAATTTATTAATCAAGTTGAATAAAAAATAAGTTACCTGAGCGTAATTATTTAGTTATGCTTATAAGTATGTATCACTAATACATTCTAATTCTTAGGCATCTTTTTTATTGTATTTCTTATATTACACGATTATATCGATTCTACATTTATGACTATCTGTTTAACTGAATTGAAGAATTCAAATGTTCTGTTAAAAGTCGATTTTTGGATTATTCATCATGGATTTATTTTTCATAAATAGAATATTATTTTTAATATTTAACGCCCATAAATATAATTTAAAGATTGAAATGTCTAATAATCAATATACAGACAAATTAAGCTTTTAATCGTTAATATTTAATATTAACAATAAATATCTTAAATTATTGCTAAAAAAAAACATGTAGCATATAATGAATTCTTATAACATATTTAAAATATTTTTTATTGTGTATAACAGGTTGTAAATATTTATAACAAATAAAGTTTTGTTGATAAAAATAAATAAATTTATAATCAATGAATTATAACTGTCGAAAAAAGTGTAGTGTAATGTTATCTGGAGATTACGAAATCAACAAAAATATGATATCTTAAAATCATCCCATAGTAGTAGCTTTACAAATAATATAACTATTGTGCTAATTATAAAACTTGTTTTAGTTATTGAATGTTGTGTTGAACCTGAATCGTATAAACAAATAAGAACCTTTAACAAATGACTTAAAAGAATATTGAACAATAATAATTAAAATTGCATTTTCAAGAATTACTGCAACTAACTGTTTGTATATACGTTTTCTCATAAAAAAATAAATAAATGAAAATATTTTAATACATAACTGCAACGAGCGTTAGCTATTTAAAAAAAATATATATAAATTTTTAGTTAAAACAATGGGGTATTGTTTAAATACAACAGATAACTGCAGTTGTCGGTTTTTCATGGTAGCTAATTTATGCATTTATAGCGCAATTGAAACCTTGTGATTTCACGTGCCATTTATGACATATTATTATAAAAAATAATTATAAGTAATTAATTTTGAAATATATCATACAATATATCTATAAGGGATTTTAATTAAAGAGAATAGTAAAAACTAATCTCTTTTACCTCTTTCTTTTAAATAATTAGTGATTCTTGAGGTGTGTTGAGCAAAAATCATCAAAAGTTTTACAAAATCATAATACCCCTAAGAAATTCCAATTTGCGTTATTAGTATCGTGTACCATACTTTTTTTTAGTGGAGTTTTGAACTAGGACTCCAAAAATACGTTTTTTAATTTGCATATTGTACACTGTACAATCTAGTAGTGCAAATACTTCAATTTTTATGCACGCAATTCGGAAGTGTAGAGAATATCTAGATTTCTCAATTAACGTTCTTAATTCGTATTCAAACGTAAATTTAAACAAAAACTAGAACAACTTATATGGTATCACTTGTAAACATGTGATATTATAAAATGAGAGATAACAATTTATTTGTTATAAGTATTTTAATTGATTTGATTATAATATTATATTTATTATAATTGTTGTTGCAATATACTTCACGCTATAATAAGATCAAAACCAGGACTTGAGTCAAAATCATTTATTTTGTTTTTGCATTAACAATATTATTGCGTTATACGTTTTAAATAATTTTGATATTATGGATTACAATTAGGGATTTATAATGTTTCCGTTTTGCGTAAATTAAATCTGTTACCACTTTTTCTCAGCTCTCGCTGGACCGATTTCTTTTAACAATACGTCAAAAGATCATATATCGTATCTAGTTGAAGACATTACCCTTAAAAATTGAAAAATTTGCCCTCGTTCCCCGCAAATAGGGGAAACTCCAGAAAAATTACAAATTTAAAAATCGGTAAATTTTGTCATTTTTTTCACCTTTTTTTTCTTAAAACTTCCATAACTTTTTCAAAAATAAACAAATCAACATAATTTTTTTTTATACTAAATCCTTAGATATTTCCCTTTCATTTGATATCATTTTTTTGAAAATTTAACACTTAACCTGATCATGGGGGGGGGGATTTAATAGAACAACTTTTTTACAAAAACTAACTTTTTCAATTTAATTTTTGGAAATGTTCTGGAAATACTGCGTCCTTTAAACATATATAAAATTAAAGCTTATTTTATGTGCTATAAAATGAAAAAAAAAAATTTGTCTCGGCACTTTATCTTCTGGATGTAAACGGCTGCCGTAGTTAAAAAAAGTTTTTTTAAAGACACTTTATCGGATTCCTACAAAAGTATAATCATATTTATTCCTCTAGATGCTAGATAAAATCTTGACGAGTTGCGCTTGCAGTTATATTTTAACTAAAAACGATTTTGATAACATATTAGGTCGAAAAATATTTCTGAACTTAATTTAGTATCATAACGTAATGGTTTATTTATTGAAACATTACTTATAATCAAAATTATTACAAAATGTATAATGTTTTTTAAATATTACGGTCTATGATTATTATGATTCGATTATAGTTTTTTAATTTTGTCGTATTGTTTGAAATTAATCTAAACTTGAGGTGTTTGATTGAAATTTCTGAGTGGCTAATGTCCCATAGCATTCATTGAACTTTTCCCCATTTCATAAATAGATTTTGAACAAAATATTTGTGAGTAAGAGGTAATATATTGAGGGACTTGACCAGTGTTCGAAATCAAAAATGATAGCAGAATTTTTAGGTGCATAATTGTATACACAGCATACCGCAAATAAAGATCCTTTTCAGTAAATTTTTGTATATTAAAAGTACGCCTTCCTAAGAATCATTTCTATAATCAAATTCATGTAATTTCAAGAATTAATGGAACTCCCTGACAAAATTACATATTAGCAGAATGAAATACAACATAGTGGATATGAGATTGTGTGGAGACCGCAGTTAAAAAAAAATCGGAATTTTAAAGCAGAAAAAACGTAAAATCTGTTTCAGGTGAAGCTATGAGGGGCTGGGATTTTAGTATATAGTAAATACCTATGTTAATATTATGTAAATGACTTTTTATATATCTGATGGATAAAAATAAAAATAATATTAATTTTAGGAATATATTTTTTTGCTCCATGATTTAATGCCAACTTTTGCCCCACTGTGCGTCGAATCGTTGAATCCGTGGATTGACTTGGAGTATATCTTCTCATTGTATGTAAAATTATTTTATAGTTCAATGTCTAAAATTGAATGTTCAAAATTGAATTTAAATATGAATTTATACATTTGAAAATCATATCATACAGAAAAAAACATATTAATTAGATGAATGGTAATCTTTCTTTTTTTTATGCTTAGAAATCTATCATTGAAATTTATTGTTATTTTTTATTATTAGTCATATGGGCTAACCGCTTTAGTAGGAACCCGGTGCCGAATAAAATCCTTATGTACCAACCAATATCTCTAGCTCCCAAGGTTTTATTTTATTATTTAATCGAGTTCATGTAAAATATAATTAAAACACTTATGCTTATTTATATTTGTATTAAAAACATTAAATAATGTTATTGTGCTCATAGTTGTTAAAAAAGTACTTATCATTTTGCTTGGTATCAAATATCTTTTAATTAAAATTTAACAATTTTAAATTCAAAGTTTAAATTTACAAATTACATTTGTAGTATCAGTTTATTAAACTAAGTTGTACAAAAACAAACTAAAATTATTTACAAAATTCACATGAATTATTATTTAATTATAAAAATTAAATAATTTAAATAATTATTTAATTATATTTTGTTCGATTTTTTAAAATATGAAAGAGTAAAAAGTAATTTTTCTTTTGGAAAGTTTAAAATGTATTACATTAGTCAAAAATTCAGGTATTTATCAAAACATAACTTCATGAATTCTTTGAACTGTTTCTTATTGAACATGTGCAGGTTGTGTATTTCGACGTTGAGTTGTACCTCTTCTTCTACCACCTCTTCTAGCAGTTTGTGGTGCATACTCTACTCGTGGGACATTAACTGTCAATTCTAAAAATAGTTAAAACAATAAATATAAGTTAATAAATGTTCAAATATACTTACTTTCTTGTTGTACTTTTTCCCGATGTTCTTTTATTGCATTCCCAAGAAGATTACAAATATTAGTAATAAAGTTATCCAAAGATAGACAAAAAGTTTTGGTTTGAACTAAAGTTCGACAAAGAGGACACACTTGACTATTTTTCAACCAAGTATTTAAACAAATTTCACAAAATGTATGGCTGCAATTAATTGTACACGCCTAAAAAAAAAACCAAATTTACATATTAAATTTTATATAAAATATTCATTTTCACAATTTATGACTAAATTTTATTTATTTCCCAATGATAATGAGATATTTAAAATCATTTTTTTAATCTAATTTATGGATGCGTAAAATTCAAGTTTTCTTGAACTAACATTTTGAGATAAAATATGTTTTATTTAAACTTCAAACCCAAATTCTAAAATAAAATAATTTTGTTGGTATAATTATGAAGTATGTGATTTTTTTTTCAGTCTCTTAGAAGCTAATTTATCAAAAACAAAATTTAAAAACTTATTTAAATTTTGGATAAAAAAAGTTACTAAATTATAAAATAATAATATATAGACAATGACATAGTAATATTATTCATTTTACTTAAATTGCATTTTATTTTCATAAACAAATTTACTTTAAAATGTCACACATCATGCAAAAGTAATGTAAATGTAAGTAAATGAAGTAAATGAAGTAATTGTAAAATTGTTTTTTATCTTAGAAGATTAAGCAAATTTTATTTTAAATTGAAAATTTGTGTCTTCATATGTTTAGCAATCATATTAATTGTTAGTTCAAAATAAAAATATGTACATTTACCTAAAGAAAAGCATTTTAAATTACTTTACTAGATTTTACTATATGAATTTTACAATTGATTTTTAAACACATTTATTTACTTTTTTAACTAATAAAAAAAAAATTTCATCAGAAATTATTTTTTTAATTAAAATATTTTAGCTTTACTTTTCAGAAATTTTATTTACAATTCTAGAATTAGAAAGTTCAAAAAGTTTTCAGATCTCTACTATCACTTTATATTATTTAGCAATATTAAAATTGATTAAAAAGTATTCCCTAATGCATTTTTTAACCAAAGTAACATAATAAATTTGCTAAGAACTTTTAACATGATGACGTGTTATATTTCCACTATTAATGGATTTAAATGTAAAAATAATACCTTAACCATTAATTCATTACAAATTGAACATTGAAAATCACTTTCTAGAACACTATAAACTTTTTCTTTGATTGTTTCTTCAATTTTTGATATTTGATCTAGAAAAGAAATTCAAACAAAAAAATTAACTTCTCAAAAAAAAAGATAATAACAAAGTATGTTAAAGCTATTAAATGACTTAACAAAGTTTAACTTAAAAATTTTATCTAGAAAATAGAATTAAAATGATAATAATTTGATAAATACCTCTTTTTAATGTAATTTAACATTAGCCTTAATACAATTGAAAGTTTAGGAAATATAAGATAAATTAATTTTTTCAAAAATGTCTTAAATCCATAGGTGTTTTATTTTTTAATTAATATTTTTTCTTATCAAAATATTTAATAGAAAGAATAAGATTTATTTATTTTTAAAACGTGATGAAGATGTTTCTAAAATATTTATAAAAATCAATTAAGACCACACATGACAATGCATTATAAATTATATTTTTCTTAGAGATTTGAATTATAATTGTTATAATATAAAAAAATGTAATGTTTTATAAACAAAAATGTATGGACATGATATTGTTACCAATGTTTCTAATGTTCAATTTAATACAATAGTAATAAATAAGCCCAAAATTAATTTATACCCCATTACGTGAACTCCATCCAAAAAATAAAAAAATGGAGTTCATAGGCTATTTATTTATATATTTTATACAGATAAATAAGTCCAGATTAAGAATCAGTATATTTCATGTTATATACTAAGAATATCATGTGACTTTGCTTAAACAAGTGTAAAATTAAATAAAGTAAGTTAATAACAATATATATACTTATATAATCACCTTGTTGAATTTTTAAAGTATTTTGGTAATCTAAATTCTTTTTTGTTAATTCATTATTGGTGAGTTTATGCTGCGGACAAAAATTTTTTTAATATGATTTAATACAAAAATATAGGTTAATAAAACATGATTTTAGAACTAATTTAAAAACTAATACAATCTATATATACATTTTTTTAATTATAGTAAATGTTAATAAAAAAAATTATTATTGTGTGAAAANGTATATTTTTTTAATTATAGTAAATGTTAATAAAAAAAATTATTATTTTGTGAAAATAATATATGTATTAACCAGAGGTTAAGTTATTTTTACTTAAAATATATTTACTTTTAGAACTGTTTTTTTCAATTTTTTAACTTTTTTTGATGCTTGATTAATTATTTCATTAAATTTATCAAATTTAGCATTTATAAAACGCTTTATTGATGCTTTTTCACTTTTCAGCTAAAATAAATCAACTAATAATTAAAAAAATTGGATTTAAATAAGTGATACGGTCACATTTTGTGCACAAATCTTGGTTCAGTTAATAACATTTAACAGCTTGGTCAGCATTCATGCTTATTACAGATAGATATACAGAGACCCGCTGAAAATTTTACACATTCTTTCAGAAAACTGTATGTAAAAATGTAGTGCAACAAGCAGTTGAGACCTGCCATATGAATGCTTAACATCTAATTAATATTATTTGAACTTATTATTATTATGTAATTGTGATTTAAAAAATTATAATTCTCATGATGTTTATAGCACATTGTCATCTCCCTGATGGACATTCTCAACATATCTTGAATCCATAGATTATTATTTTATTTTATTTTATTATTATTTGAATCCATTATACTTTAATTAGTTTTTTCTAATGTGATATGTACTAATTAAAATGTTGGGTTACTGTTAACAGGCATATGAGATATGTACCCAAATAGGGTCGTATCATAAGTAAAAATTAAAAATAAATATATAATTTTTGTATTCATTTAAAGAAATGAATAGTAAAAAAAAAGATAATCCACGGAATTATAACTTACAATATTGTCAACATAAAATTGACTTTTACTAGATTCATATTCTTCACCATATACTTCATTATTTCATCTGAAAAATAAATGCAATTAATTTACACATCCGACTTTATAAAAATTAAACACAAATAGCAGAGTAATTTTAAAAGAACAGGGTATATATGAATGAAATATTTTAAGCATAATTTGGAATTTTGCAAAAAAGCATTTTACCATGAATGCAAGTTTTTTTTAATATTTTTTGTGAGCAAAGCATATTTGACACGGCCCGCGTCGCTTCATTATACACGATGCCCCTTGAGTCGTGCCACCTTTATCGGCCGTCGCCTTACTATGAGTATTTGACTGACCAACATCGCGTGCCATACGCCACGGTGCAAAGTCCAGCAAATGCCGCACGGCCGACGACGACCCGCCGCAAATGGTGTGAGAGTCTTCCTCCCGTTGTGAAAGCGACAACGTCAACAAACCAATCCGTAACCGCGCCCGTCGCCTACAACGCTGCTAACCTGTTGTCGCCCAACGATCACGCCGGACATCGCGTCGTCGACGCCATCGAAAGTGCCGCGATATTATGCAAAGATTATTATTACTGTGTTTATCTTTTCGGTTTGTTTTATTTTTGTTAAAATAATCTGTTGTCGCTAATTTAATAAACGGCCCACGGGTCTCTACTCTCAAAACCAGAGTCGACCACCTTTTTTGCTACGTAAGTCGTGTCATAGTTTAAAAGTTAAAATTTAAAAAGGAATAATTTTTTTCATTTTTTAACAACATTAAATGTAAAATCTATATTTAAAGTTTTATAAACAAATATTGTTCATACTCTTTGTAATTATCATATTAAGCGGTTAGAAAGTTTATAATAAAAATAACTGCCATATATTAAAAGAATGAATTAAAATAATATTTTTTCAGATAATTTTGATTTAGATATAGTGTTTATATTAATCAATTTATTTGATGGCGTTTAATAAAATGAATAATAGATTTGATTATATTAGTGTATTGTTTATCCATATTCTACAAATTACTTACACACATGATGTCTTAAGAATAATCTTACTTCAATTTTTTATCTGTATTTGTTTGTAAAACAAATCTGTAAAGATATTTATAACTTCCACTCCCATCTGCAAAGGAAATAACATCTCCATGATTTAAAACTTGATAATCATTTTGGTTATTAGGAATTTGCACACAATTTACATAAGTTTCATTACCTGTTCCCTGTAGTACAGATATTGTTAATCAACTTAGAATTAATTATTCTCTTTGATAGCTAAATTAATATAAACATGCAATAAAAATTTTAAGTCTTACATTGTGAGAAATAAGATATTGGCCATTGGATTTATTTATAAAATTTATGTCGTCGTGCTATAGATGTTTCTTCAATTACAAGTGAATAGGCAAGAGAACTTCCAATAACAAACTGAAGAGTTATAATGTATCAATTTAACCATTTTAAAGAAAAATAAAGTATATTGTAAAATATGAAACAAAGTTAAGATGGCTTAAAGTTAATATAGATATTATTTTCATATAAAAATATATGTAATTTTAATAAGTTCATCTTAACACTTAAATTGAGTTTATTTCCTAAAGAAAAAATCTACCTCAATCTCTCCAATAGGATAGTTAATGCCACTAGCCAAGCACTGTAATGTTGCATTACCAGTTATGTCAGAATAACTGTTACTTCTTTTTAAGCTCATTGTATTTTTTATCTCTTTTAAGATTTATGGTATTCAGTTTCAAATCTATCATATAAATACACTTTAAAGTAGACTTAAAAGTAATGAAAGTATTTGTATTGAATTAAAAACATTTGAAACTATGGTAGCACATGTTAATTACGTACTGTTAATACAATATAGAACAATTTTATAAAAGCTTATGGAAAATAATAATGTTAAACAAATAAATAACTGGTTATAATGCTATAACTTTTTGAAAGATGTATGGATCAATATAATTATTTTTTTTATGGATGTATGATGTCTTTAACTATCATTTGGTATATTTTTTTATAAATCTGACCCTAAATCTGAATAAGGTCGGTTTTTCGTTACCGCCAAACCGATAGTTTATACCTGTCTACAAATAGAAGCTTGAGAACCACTGGTTAAAATATTTGCCAAAATAACCCTATAATAATTATCTACTTTTCATTTAATCGAACTTTTTCCTATTCTGTTATTGTTAGTTAGATAGCAGTGTATTGATCGGTATATCGATAAATATTTTGCATCCGTTCTTTTTTATTTTATTTTTTTAATTAAAATGTCATTTGAATATATCAGAAGTAAGCGGGGTCAACAAATGATTTTATTGAATAATTTTAAGTTTCGTTTTGCATATAAAGCAATACAAACGGGTAACATACGTTGGCGTTGTTTTGTAAAAGAATGCAAAGGTACCATTCACGTGAATGAGCTTGATGAAATTATTGATCAAACAGGTATTTTTAAAATTTTTAGTTAAATTGATTAAAGCTGACCTTATTTTAAATTAGTTTTAATATGTCTTATAGAACATACATGTAATGGCCCTTATTCTGATCCCATAATTATGAGACAAAAATTAGCTGGCGCTTGTAAACGCAAAGCCGTAGACGATATTTACCAAAGACCGCAAAAAATAATTTTAGGGGAAATTCAAACATTAAGTAATAATAATTTTACGACAATGGATGTGTCATGTATTCGCCAAACTATTTATCGCACTACACGACAATTTTTTCCTACTAACCCAGAATCTATAAGTGAATTACATACAATTATTGATAATACAGAAGTTTTAACTACGCGCGGAGAACAGTTTTTATTACACAACGATCATGAGAAAAATATTATTATTTTTTCTTGTGATACAATCCTTAAATTTCTTTGCAATTCCAAATCAATATATGTAGACGGAACTTTTCAGTATTGCTCAAAAAATTTTGTACAATTATTTACCATACACGGATATATAAACAATTACTATGTACCAATTGTTTTTTGTTTATTAAAAAATTAATTTATAGAGACTTATAAAGAAGCTTTTGAGGTTATAAAATATAAATGCGCTGAAAAAAGTTATTACTGTATCCTGAAAATATAACTGCCGATTTCGAAGTTTCTATTCACAAAGCTGCTCTAATTGTGTGGCCATTAATTACTATAATTGGTTGTAGATTTCACTTAACCCAGAGTTGGTACAGAAAACTTCAAGAGTTAGGTTTGAGTAATGCTTATAAAACATGTNCCAGAGTTGGTACAGAAAACTTTAAGAGTTAGGTTTGAGTAATGCTTATAAAACATGTGAATGGTTAAAAGGTACCTTCGGGTTAACTTTTTTAAATCCAGAAGACGTGTCTGATTGTTTCGTTGATGACTTCATGACATCAATACCTGAGGGAACAACTTTTATTCAATATGCTGATTACTTAATCGACAATTATATTTCTGAGGAAAGCAAATATCCTCCTAAAATTTGGGCATTGATAGACCCCTCATTGGCCCGGACAACAAATAATTGTGAAACATTCCATTCACATTTTAATGATCAATTTTATAAGGCACATTCTTTATTAATATATTTTTAAAAATTTTAATAGAAAACTTTCAATCTTATAATTACATTAAAATATATAGTTCTAATAACGCAATCTCAATAAGCGTACGGAGTAAAATTGAAATCCGTTTCAATAAAACAAAAGAGGCAATTGATAAGTTTAATAAAAAAGAAATTAGCAGACTTGAATTTGTAAAATTAGTTTCCAACAACTACCGAAAAATGTATAGATCNGAAATTAGTTTCTAACAACTACCGAAAAATGTATAGATCATAGATCTATTTTTTATTACATTATTTCATATATTAGATATTTTTTAAGCTTATAACTAATATTTGAATTTTATTTCAATGTTTTGATGACTATATATTTTTCAGTGTTGAGAAGGAACTGGTTCCAAAAGGAACAGATTCCTGGAACGAGTTCTTTTTGAAGGAACGATGCTAGGAACTGCTTCCTTTTAAAATAAAGGAACGAGGAAAATGAACAAATTCCATTTTTTAAGGAACGTGAACGGAAATTACAGTTCCTAAAAATTTTTATAAACATGTTTTAGTGTAGTTTTCTTCGTATCTAGACATTAAAATATTAAGGTATTTTTAGTTGACTTTTGACAATGGAAGTCCCCTATATACCCAGCCGAGATCGTAGGCTGTTTAAATGAATCAATTGACTATAAATAGAGTTATTATCACATGTAGGTATACAGTAAATATTTAATATATGTTTACCAGTAGAGAAAAATACAACTTCAAGTTCTCGTATTGAAGAGTTAGAATTATTCTTAAAATGCCAGTCGAAAGACTTGACTGTGTTACTATTGTACCCTGCAATATTAAAAGTATTTTTAGAATTTAACACACCCCTTCCATCTAGTGCTCCTGTTGAGCGACTGTTTTCGACAGGTTCCAATGTGATGACACAAAAACGAAATAAATTGAGTGATTCACTTTTTGAAAAATTAGTTCTATTAAAACAAAACAAATTTGGTATATAAAATGAAAATTTTGTTTTGTTTTAATAGGACTAATAATTCTCAAATTTGTAATTAATGTGTGTGTTAAATACTAAAAATACTTTTAATATAATACTATTAAATAGTAAAACTGTAAATAAATAGTTGTAAATAGTGTAAATAGTTGTTAACTGTACAAATTTTTTACAGTTAACAGCTATAAGTCTAATAATAAGAAATATGCATTATTACAATGTTATAATATTTCAAACTACAACTGTAATGTGTAGCATTTTAATTATTATAGTATTTATTTATATTCTGAATTAAAAGATCAGTAGTACAGTTATACATTTTTATTACAGAATGATGTCACATTGTTTTTGTGTAGTTACTAATTATAATCAGTGTTGAGAAGGAACTGGTTCCAAAAGGAACGGATTCCTGGAACGAGTTCTTTTTGAAGGAACGATGCTAGGAACTGCTTCCTTTTAAAATAAAGGAACGAGGAAAATGAACAAATTCCATTTTTTAAGGAACGTGAACGGAAATTACAGTTCCTAAAAATTTTTATAAACATGTTTTAGTGTAGTTTTCTTCGAATCTAGACATTAAATATTAAGGTATTTTTAGTTGACTTTTGACAATGGAAGTCCCCTATATACCCAGCTAAGATCGTAGGCTGTTTAAATGAATCAATTGACTATAAATAGAGTTATTATCACATGTAGGTATACAGTAAATATTTAATATATGTGTACATACAATACTTCTAGTTCGGAAGCAAGTGAAACTGAATCTTCCCGTATAGCAAGTAAAGAAGACTTTTTCTGTTTACCAGTAGAGAAAAATACAACTTCAATATCTCGTATTGAAGAGTTAGAATTATTCTTAAAAGTCTTAAAAGTCGAAAGACTTGACTGTGTTACTATTGTACCCTGCAATATTAAAAGTATTTTTAGAATTTAACGCACCCCTTCCATCTAGTGCTCCTGTTGAGCGACTGTTTTCGACAGGTTCCAATGTGATGACACAAAAACGAAATAAATTAAGTGATTCACTTTTTGAAAAATTAGTTCTATTAAAACAAAACAAATTTGGTATATAAAATGAAAATTTTGTTTTGTTTTAATAGGACTAATAATTCTCAAATTTGTAATTAATGTGTGTGTTAAATACTAAAAATACTTTTAATATAATACTATTAAATAGTAAAACTGTAAATAAATAGTTGTAAATAGTGTAAATAGTTGTTAACTGTACAAATTTTTTACAGTTAACAGCTATAAGTCTAATAGTAAGAAATATGCATTATTACAATGTTATAATATTTAAAACTACATCTGTAATGTGTAGCATTTTAATTATTATAGTAGTTATTTATATTCTGATTTAAAAGATCAGTAGTACAGTTATACATTTTTATTACAGAATGATGTCACATTGTTTTTGTGTAGTTGCTAGTTATAAAACATTAATTAACATATTTATTTATGCCTTTTGATTTAAATATGCCATATAATCTAATAATTCATAATAATAATAAAAAAAATTTTTTAAATAACTTGGTTACATAAAAGGAACGAAGAGTGGAACGAGTTCTTATTTTGGAGGAACTGGATCTGGAACAAGTTCCTTCTTAATATAAAGAACTAGGATCTGGAACGAGTTCATATTTTAGAAAATGAACGGGNGGTTGATATTTTAGAAAATGATCGGGGAACGGAACGAGTTCAATTTAAAAAGGAACTTTCCCAACACTGATATTTTTATAAACTATACTTTTATTATTTATTACAAAAATATACATACTTAAGACAGTTATCTATTATAATTTATTTACCTTTGGTAAAACGCCATATTTTGTTTATAAAAGTGTATTTATGTGATAAAATAAGTAATTATCCAAAACGATGTGACTGTATTTAGGGAGTGGTTAAGGAGGGCAAATGTTAATTGATGGCGATGGGAAAAAAATATTGTAAAAAATTACTTTATTTTGCTCATTACTATTAATACTCCACGCAAAAATCATAAATACAGACCTGAACGTAACATTGAATTCTATAGCTAATAAAAGCCGAAAATTTTGGTACGGGAAGCTGCCTACCATGGATAAAGCTAAATGGTTCTCAAATTTTTTAGTAGATAGACAGGTAGAAGATCAGTTTGGCGGAAACGAAAAAATGACCTTATTCAGATTTGGCGGAAACAATGAACGCCCATTTCATATTTATTTATTTGTTGTTTCGTTTTTTTTTTTTTGTTATAAGTTATTTTCTTAATAAAGCTAATTGTTTTGTGTTTGAACATTCACTATAAGTAAATTTGTTTTTATTTTATTACATAGAATAAATTTGTCTACAATAGACAAATCATAAATTTAAATAAAAAATGATTTTTAGTTTCACTTGAATTTAACGATGGATTTTTACAATTATAATCAAATTTTATAATACGTTCAATTGAGTAAATCTTTTTAACAACTTTTTTTTTATTGGTTTTTTTAGATATATAATCATTAAAAATTAATTAAATTCTGAATATTTCCATTGTAGAATCTTTTTAAACACCAAAAATTAATTAGAAATGATTTTTATTTAAGCGATCTATTACGATAAAAATGTAAAAAAAATCGAACTTTTCTGATAAATGTACTGTAAATAGTAATTATAAAATTTCCTGATTGCATATTAATCTTAACAATTTCATTTTATCTATTTAATAATGTCAATTTCAAACTTGCAAGTTGAGCTAAAAGTTATGGTAATAAATTCATTTTTTTTTTTTATTAAAACTTTAACTTTAAAGGACAAAAAATATTAGATTCAAAATGATTACTTTTAACATATTAAAAATCAAAATCAATAATAATTTGGAAACAATTAATATTAAAAATTATATAATATATAATTAAAAGAATTACTAATCTGGGTATAATTAGGGAAATAGAAGTTGATGTTGCTTTTGTAATTATCCATCAATTTCTTAGAATTAAACACTATCTACAGATTTGCATCAAAGTGTTTCTTATGATAGTGATTTTAATCACTGTCAGATTAAATCCATACTGAACCCAACTATGAAACGTCCCCATTATCCCGCGACCCCACTGTGCTGGGTTTTTTTTTTTTTAAACATCTTCAAGGCAACTAAACGTGCCTCTCAATTATAATTATAGATACCTATAAAAAATAAATATTTTAAGAGCAAAAAATTAAGATCTTTTGCTAAGAATTTTATCATAACTAATCTAGACGTAATAGATAAATATAAACAAATTTAATTTTTGTAAAATTAAAAAAAAATGATAAACAATTAAATATCAACAGCTAACTATGATTCATAATTTAATAAGATTAAGTTTTGTTAGATTATATATTTATTTAGACATCAATAAATAAAAAACATACTGAAAAAAAAATATTTTGAATTTTTGAGTAATACTTATACTCAAATATGTTATTATTCAAGCTTCATCATGAAATGGATAGTCTTTTAAATGTGATGCACTAGAAATAAGAACATGTTTCTTAAAAAATATGAAGTAATTATTTGAATAGCAAAACTTACGTTTCGAATTTATAGTAGCGGATGTTTCTGTCTAATGATTCGAGTAATTCTATTTCATCCTTACTTAATTCAAAATCCCATACATCAAAGTTGAGTTTTTGTCTTTCTGGATTTCCTGATTTAGGGATAACTAAGAGACCTCTTTGAATCTAAATAGTATGAAAAATATTAATAAAAATTTACTTAAAATTAAGAAAGATTTACTTGAAATTTGATTAATATTTGAGCTTTCTTTTTATTATGATTAGCTGCGATTTCAGCTACCACAGGTTCATTGAGAACTACATGTTCATCAGAAGCTGCCCATGATCTATGTGGTGATCCTAATGGTCCATAAGCTATCAAATATATACAATGACTGTCACAAAATTCTTTAAGTTTTCTTTGTATTAGATAAGGATGACTTTCAACCTGAATAAATTTTATTTATCAAAATAAAGATAAAAATATATAAAATTCAATATATTAATTAAATTCAATAATTAATACAATACTAAATAGTAGGATTCGTCAAGATATATTTTTGAACATCAATATAGTAGTAAATTTTTAGTGATATTATATTACAATAGCAAAAAAAAGTTGTTTCCAATATTGAAATACATCAATATTGTATGAAAAATAAATCTATATTCAAATAAATATTTAAATTTGTAATATTTAAATACTTTTATCAATTTTTATATTGTTAAGAATACTTTATAGTACTATGGTTGTATAGATCAGCCCATAGTATACCAACTAAATATAATGAAATTATCACCAAAAAATATAGATAATAGCTATACTCTGATAACTATTTAATATATTAATAAAATATTTCCAAATTACTTTTTGTTATTAAGAAGTAATTTTTTTTCTATTACGAGGCTTTTACATTATTATTTGGTTATATTAAATTGATGAAATAAAATATTAGTATTATAGTTTCAGTGTTTTGGTTTTAAATAATAATAATAAAACAAAAAATATTAGAAGTGGTGTTTGTATTTTTTATTATTTTTTATAACTAAAAACAATTTTCCTTTTTTTCACAAATAAAATTTAAACTTTTAAAATAATACAATAGATAAAACACCATCTTATTTTTCACTATCATCTAATAAAGATTTAATTTTTTTTGGACTCAATAATTTTATTTTATTTTTAGATTGAGTTTCAACCAGTTGTTGCTGTATATCTTCCAATTCTGAATTTCTTTCTCTAATTCTCTCCACACCACCTTACTTTATTCATTTTTAGTTAAAATTATGAATAAAAAAAAATCTCAAAATAATAAAAACTCAATCTGAGAATAGAATTTTGTATCAATAAATATAATTTTTCATCTTATTTGAATTTTATATATCGTAATATATTTTAATACAAAAAATGTCAACAAGATTATCAGAAACACTTTTTGGCCTAATATTAAATAATATATATTTTAAAATAAATATTGGAATGTGACTAAAATTCAAAGTTTATTTTTTTTATCTCAAAAATAATCAATATTGTACAAAATTCAACGATGTTGGTATCGAATCAAAACATTGATTTTATAGACAAACCCTACTGAATAGCGACCATAAGAGTTATAAATTATTATAAAACAATTTTAAAACAATACTTATGTATTGAAGAGTAGAAATAGCCTTTTCAAAAACATTTTTGATCTTACATGTTTTTTAATAACTATTTCAAAAACTCCCTAACTAATTTCTTTAAAGAGAATTGTAAGTTACATAATAGCACAATACTATACTTCTTATTCAGTCTAAAAGTTCAAAATATTTTTGAAATGGTAATAAAAAATATAAAATATATTTCATAAAAAATAAACATTTTGAGAGGAGTAATAGTTACATTAAATTTTAAGAACACATCCCATCACATGTTACTAAAAGACTAACAGAAAAATCAAAGATATTAACCTGATTAACAACTGGTTTGATAGAGGCGATTTCCAATATATCTTTTATTTGTTTAATATTAAAATTTGATAATCCAATAGACTTCACCAATCCTTTTGTTACACATTGTTCCATTGCCTTCCATGTATCTGTATAAGAAATATCAGATCCAAGTAAGCGACCTTCGCTATCAGTAGCATTAGGATTTTCCTGAAAAAGAAGATAATAATTTATTTTTCTTACTTTTATTAAATGTTCCTATGAAAAAATAATAAATCTATACCACCACATCAAAAACAATTTAATTTACAGAGTTAATTATTTTAATATGCTAAACACTAACACTTCTTAAAAAGAAAAATTACCTCCTATAATATATTTCAGAAATGATAAAAATAAATCTTTTCATAGAAATTCAAACAAAAAATTAAATAAATTTTTACTTTAAAGTTATATTGAAATTTAAATAATAAGATTGCTTATAATACTTACACTAACTGCAAAAGGCCAATGAATAAGATAAAGGTCTATATAACTTAAACCTAAATCATTTAATGTATTCTTCAATGTAACTTCAACTAATTCAGGCCTATGTTGGTCGTTCCAAAGCTAAAATCACATAAGCAAATAAACCATTATCAAAGAGTCAAATAATTAATAACATTATCATGTTATTATCAAAGAGGATTGTCTTGAGATAAATCATTCAAGAGACAATTAAAAGGCTTTTACAATAACATTTTTCTGAGTGGTGAATTTCCTATAGAATAGACTTAAAAACCTCATTATGACAAATTTTGTTTTAATAACTAATATATACATGGCCTTTTCATTTGACATACTTTTTTTAAAAATCTGTCAATTTTTACTTAAACATAGGGTTTAAAATTCGAAACGTAGGTATAAAGAATTTTATCAACATAACTTTTGAAAATGTTCCAATAATCTTGAGTTCTTTAAAAAATAATTTTATTAAAAATTAATAATATACTAAAAGTTCAAAAAAAAATGTGTACCAACGACTTTTTTTTTAAATATGTTACAGTCTAGAAGTTAAGCAAAATATGTTAATTTTATGTAAAAAATCATTTTTTAAGTTTCATAACTGAAATTATAATTAACTAACATAGGTAAAAATAATCAACTTTTTTTTATGATTCATTTGCATAAACAATACTTAATTATTAAATATCAAATGTATGCTAAAAAAAAAATAATTTTTCAAGTAATTTATTTATCTAGAGAAAGTTTATAACTGTAATATATTTTTAAAAATGTGAGTTGTTCATGCTATACTTGACAAAATAAAAAAATTAATTAATCAAGGTTACTTATAAATAAACTACTTTAATCTTAAATTACCTTGCTAGTAATAAAAATATCATCTCTTTTGATAATTCCTTCTTCAATTTTTTCTGCTATAGCTTTTCCAACTTCTTTCTCAATATTATAGTAGTAGGCACAATCAAAATGACGATAACCAATATCAATAGCACTCTTGATAGCCTGGCAAACTGAGTTTTTGGCATTCTCATCTAAATCTCGAGATGCCTATTAAAAGAACAAAAACGATTAGAATATTATTTTTCAACTAAGGTATTTAATAAATACCTGCCACGTGCCCAAACCTAAAGTTGGATATAATTGTCCATTATTAAATTTCACCATTTTTGATTCAGCCATATTTTTTTAATTTCAGCAAGAATAAGTATATAAAAATATTTGATTAACTATACTAGAAACTTCAATAAGCAATATCTTTAAATAAGGTAATTATTATTTCCTGTTACATAAGAATAATAATTATTTCCTGTTACATAAGAATGATAATCTAAAGGATATCACTTGATCTTAGTAATTTAGTGGATGGTTGGTAGTGATAACAATTATAATTGATAACATGCACAGAATTATAATAAAACGTTTTATTATAAATCTGTCACCAGGTGTATGATCTGGATTCTACTTATAAAAATAATAATACTTCATTAACGCCAATAGTGCAAAATAGAGTATCAAAATGATGATTATAATTAGCTATAAGACTTAATACATAAACATAGATATAAATTAGTACAAAAAAAAATATATTTAAAACTTTTTAAAATTTATAAATTAACATAATATAATTGAACTCTGAAACATAATGATCAAAGAATAAATTCACTATTATAATTAAAATAAAAATTAACTTTATTATAGCTCGTAAAATACGTCATCAATGCCATTAAAAACCGTGAGACATTGAGTGAAACAATTCATTTTTTGTAACTGACGATCCAGAGAAAAATGAAACATATTATTTCAAGAAATTCCGGATTATCTACTTTATTGTTTTAAAGATTATAAATAAATAATAAATCATTAAATTAGTACTGTAAAAATATAATGATATGAAACTTATAATTCCCAGAGTAATATTTCAAGACTTTATATTTAAACTTTAAGTTAATTATCTTAATGTTTAAATAAACGTCACTAATAAATGACGGATCGGGGGTTTTACTTGACAATCGAATAATAGGCTAAAAACAATTTATTTTATTTTTTACTAATGACACGATTCTTTTAATCATATACAAATCAAATAATTACATATAATAACAACATTAACATAAATAAAGCAGTAACATCACCCAGCCACTTGACACTTCTTCCGCCGCGTGACATCGCAATGCTTTGAGATCTCCACAACAAATACCTCTTGGCCGACGTTAACAATTCTGAATGCCACGATAAATTTTACAGTGACAAGACGCACTAACTCGACGGACCACAAAAAAGGAAACACCACCGGTGTGTGGACGCTAAGGACACCAACTCCAAATATGGATTGAGTCTTTAGTAACCGTACGTTGGGGCTTCACCTATACACAAACCCAACAAAAGAAAACTATGTCAGCTCACTGGCTACAAGTCATTGGACTCAACGGTTCGATATAACGTCAACCGCGGACATAAACGTAATGACAGCAAGGTGCCGGTAGTGCCGGACACGATTGTTATCATTACAATGAGAGGGGTAATGCGATTTCAAGCTACGTGGAGCTTGACTGGGCTACACACATATAACTTTTGAACAAGCATAGTTNTGGGCTACACACATATAACTTTTGAACAAGCATAGTTGTAAATTGCATGTGTTAACATCCGTTAATGTTTCATTTGAAATCAGTATTAACAAAACTATAATACAAATAACAACTATTTCCTATTTCATATTCCATAGACAACAATAATATAAAAATATAACTGATAAAAATGGACACTTAACATTATTAAATTTAATAATTGTCACTGACCACTACAGAACTAAAAAAATAGTAATGAAATGATCTGAATATACAACACGTGTATTATTGATGCCTCACTTTGTGATACATTTATATTTAAGACCAACTAATTATTGTTTCATCAAACCTTCAAATCCAATAAAGCATTTCTTTATTGTAAATATTGTTCAGTTACTGAACTTCAGTAACATTATTAGTTAATATTTTAAAAATAATATATTAAATTAAAGAACGTTACAATAGTTGTGAATATTTAGTAAATAAAATTATCATAAGTATTTTGTTTGAAATTAAAATAAATGATTTAGTTTTTCATTTGTTGGACTATGTCTCTTTGGCGTCTTTAATAATTTTACCATACAGGATAATTCAATAAAATTTATTTTATTTTTATATAAGCTAATTCTAAAATTACTTACAAATTCAATATACTACTATACTTTAAAAGTTATAAAAAGTATAATATGCAAAGTATTTACTTTTGAGTTAAACATGTAAAAAAATTATTAACAAGAAAGAGACAAGAGAGGCAGAAATGACCAGTTTTCTTGTTGCTAAGAAAATGATAATGTCTCAGAAGGAGCATTTATAAAAATGGTAATATTTGTCAATAATTTGCGGGAATGGCACACAAATCACAATTAAAATCGCGTGTATTATATATTTTGGTTAGTGGTTAGCGGCACGTTTAGTTATTTCGCCATTAGCTCACTAAATGAATTCACGCTAGTCTCAATAAAGTCATCATAGATCATGATTATATTTAAAATGTTATTATTTTATTAATTTACTAATTAAAGGTTAAATTATTATACAAAATTATAACTGTATATCAAAACTCTTTTATTTTGAACTTTGATCTGTCCTAGTACTTATAAAAAAATACTGAGTTACTTATAGAAAGCTGAACTTTCCTAGCGCTTGTGGGTCGCTTGAATCTGCCGTGAATTAATATAATGATACTCGGGCGGAATCTAGATTGAATACTTTAATACTTATATGGCACAATTTTTTTTATTTGTTTTTAACAGACTCCAAAAAAAATATGAGATTATGAATTCGGTTGTATATTTTATATTTGTTACCTCAGAACTCAGTCTTTTATAAACTGATTTCGAAAATATTTTTTTTTTATTTAAAAGGACGTGCTTTTAAATTAGTTCCATAGATATATTATCAAAATTGGTTCAGTAGTTTTTAAATCAAAATAATTAAAAAAAAACGATAGCACAGTGGAATCGCCGCACAGTATGGAAGTGACATAGTTGGGACAAGTATAGATGATATCTGACAATGATTAAAATCACTATCATAAGAAATGCTTCGATGCAAATCTGTAGATGGTGTTTAATATTAAGAAATAGGTAGATTTTTTCAAAAGCAAAAATACTCTTATTCCCTTAATTTTATCCCTTTTAGTTATTTGATTTATTATTTTAATATACGAATAAATAACAATTATATTAATTAAATTTAGTATGAAATTGATATTCAATAAATTAATATTGAATTTTTACGG
>NW_026099576.1:12982151-12983615 GCF_025091365.1 Daktulosphaira vitifoliae | reverse complement strand
GTGTTATTAAAACTCATAATAATAACAATGTTTTATAAAATATTATATTGAACTAAAAATTGATGAAGTTTTTTTTAATTTTATCATTACTAAAAAAACTTAATTTGTTAATCTAAAAAAAAGATTACCTTTTGATTGGCTTTGTAAGTCTTCAGCAGCATCACCGAAATTATATATCACACTCAATAAAAAAAGAAAATAGATATAAGGAAAAAGGGGTTTTAAAATTATCATATTATTGTGTTATGTATAAACACCAATTAAAAGAAAAGTAAATAGAAACTCAGAAATAATTTGTGAGAAACTTAGAGTGGAAAATCAACTTATTAGTTTTATGACTGTTATTTATACTCTGAAGTAGCTATACCTACCACTCTTACTCAGCTTCTACTACACAGCTAAAATGAGAGGAGGTACTACAGGACAACAAAAGTGAGGTACTACAAAGATATAAATTACTATTATATGCTATGCATTCGATTTATTCTTTCATTTTAATAAATTAATTTATTAATCAAGTTGAATAAAAAATAAGTTACCTGAGCGTAATTATTTAGTTATGCTTATAAGTATGTATCACTAGTACATTCTAATTCTTAGGCATCTTTTTTATTGTATTTCTTATATTACACGATTATATCGATTCTACATTTATGACTATCTGTTTAACTGAATTGAAGAATTCAAATGTTCTGTTAAAAGTCGATTTTTGGATTATTCATCATGGATTTATTTTTCATAAATAGAATATTATTTTTAATATTTAACGCCCATAAATATAATTTAAAGATTGAAATGTCTAATAATCAATATACAGACAAATTAAGCTTTTAGTCGTTAATATTTAATATTAACAATAAATATCTTAAATTATTGCTAAAAAAAAACATGTAGCATATAATGAATTCTTATAACATATTTAAAATATTTTTTATTGTGTATAACAGGTTGTAAATATTTATAACAAATAAAGTTTTGTTGATAAAAATAAATAAATTTATAATCAATGAATTATAACTGTCGAAAAAAGTGTAGTGTAATGTTATCTGGAGATTACGAAATCAACAAAAATATGATATCTTAAAATCATCCCATAGTAGTAGCTTTACAAATAATATAACTATTGTGCTAATTATAAAACTTGTTTTAGTTATTGAATGTTGTGTTGAACCTGAATCGTATAAACAAATAAGAACCTTTAACAAATGACTTAAAAGAATATTGAACAATAATAATTAAAATTGCATTTTCAAGAATTACTGCAACTAACTGTTTGTATATACGTTTTCTCATAAAAAAATAAATAAATGAAAATATTTTAATACATAACTGCAACGAGCGTTAGCTATTTAAAAAAAATATATATAAATTTTTAGTTAAAACAATGGGGTATTGTTTAAATACAACAGATAACTGCAGTTGTCGGTTTTTCATGGTAGCTAATTTATGCATTTATAGTAAAAA
>NW_026099576.1:12926811-12982004 GCF_025091365.1 Daktulosphaira vitifoliae | reverse complement strand
AAAAAAAAAAAAAAAACAATACCGTAACACTATAAATGTTTCGCTAGCTTATAAACTTATTAACAAGTACATTAAGAGTAACAAAACAAGTTAATTTTTAGAGAAGAATGTGACCAAAGACAGAATATAGGAACGCGTAAAGGCCCGTAAGATGTCTTACACCGGAAAGAGCGTTCACCGTCGGCGCTCGATGGTCGAACCAGCCGGAACCCGAGGACAGGCTGGCGCTCAGACGGATGACCATGCTCCGATGGCGGACTCGCCTCTCGGAGGAAACGACGAGAGGCGAGTGGACTAGGTCCCTCATAGGACCCGATCGGCTGGACAGGTGGGCGGACCGGACTCCGGTGAGATGACATATCGTCTCACCCAAGTGATGTCCGGACATGGTTGCTTTAACGAGTACTTACACCGTATTCGTAAAGCAGCCGCGCCGACGTGCGACCACTGTTCGGATCGCCCGGGAGAGGCTGACAGCGCTCTGTACAGCCTCTTCCGGTGCGAGGCGTGGGCCCAGGAGCGGAACTCTTTGGAGTCTCGACTAGGGTCCATGGAGGAACCGGAAGGTGTGGTGGCTCGTCCAGGCGTTCGCCAAATCCGTCTTGTTAAAGAAAGAGGAAGCGGAACGCCTGAGACAGAGGCAGCCACGCCGCCCGGCACAGGAGGACCTGAGGCGCTGGTTTAGGCTGGCGGCTTAGGTATTCGTATTTTATGTTTTTGTGAATTATTTGCCCCTCTCGAAAAGTCCTGCCCCACATCCACGTGGTGCAACCCGGGTAACGGATCCCACTCCGAGATCCGGATAATGGGGGAGGTCACACCACGTTGTGCATCATCTTTTGATTAATTTCGAACTGATTCACAACGTGGTGTTGTGAGTTTTAGAGACGGCGTGACCGCCCTGAAGTAATACCTAACGGCAGTTGCAGGGCGGCCCACACTTATGCCGGTCGCATAAAAAAAAACCCAGCACGGGGGGGGGGAGGCACAGTGGGGTCGTGGCATAGTTGGGTACAGTATAGATGATATCTGACAGTGATTAAAATTACTATCATAAAAAACGCTTCGATGCAAATCTGTAGATAGTGTTTAATTTAAAAAAATTTGTGGATTATTCCAAAAGTTAACTGATCTTCTATTTCTTTATTTTTATTCTGATTACAAGTTTTATGATTTAGAAGTGTAATACATATGAATATATATATATATATATTTATAATATATAAAGAAAAATGGTGTTATTTTAAAAAAAAGGATTTCGAATGAAAGATGTATATAAATACAACTTCTCATGAAAATATTGAATTGATCCATACATTTTTCAAAAAGTTATAGCATAATAAAGTTAAAAATGTAAAATACAAAATCGAGAATTTTCACACAAAAAAAGCATTCGGTAGCCATTTTCACCGTGAAGACAAAATAAAGTCCGAAATTTTTTTTTTATTAATAACATATATTACATTAGCTTTAATTTAAGATATATATAAAAGTGTCAGTATTTCTGGAACACTTTCAAAAGTTAAGTTGAAAAATTAAATTTTTTGTGAAAAAGTTGTCATATTAAATCCTCCCGTAGGCTGGTAAAGGGTTAAATTTATAAAAAAAAGNTTGTCATATTAAATCCTCCCGTAGGCTGGTAAAGGGTTAAATTTATAAAAAAAAGTATACCAAATGATAGGTAAAGACATCAAGCATCTATAAAAAAAAAATTATATTGATTTGTTCATTTTTGAAAAAGTTATGGCAGTTTTAAGTAAAAAAAATTAAAAAAATTTCGAAAATTAGCGATTTTTAAATTTGTAATTTTTTTGGAGGTATCCCCCATTTCCGGGGAACGAGGGAAATTTTTTCAATTTTTGAGGGTAATGCCTTCGACTAGATACGATTTGTGATCTTTTGACGTATCGTTGAAAGAAATCGGTTCGGTGAAAGCTGAAAAATGTGGAAACAGACACAAAAAAAAAAACACGTCATAGTAAAACCAATACCTTCTCAGGACGTTTTAGTGAGTGATTTAAAATANTTGCTTTTTTAGCGTTGCAGTGTTTGGACGTTTTAGTGAGTGATTAAAAATACATTTTTTAGTATTGCTAGTTTTGATACCTTTTAGTTTAATATTTTTTTGTTAAGATAGTTCTTTAACTTTTACCTATAATTTTTAGTTTTTATTTATCTAATTAACCTTAAGTTGATTAAAACAGCTAGTGATAATGATAAATGACAATTTATGCTTCATACATAATTATGTGTGGAGAGTACTTAAAGTACAAACAATTAATTGAAAAAAGAAAGAAAATGATGGATGACATCGTTATATAAAGGCAGACAAAGGTAAGTTTTTTTATTAATTTGTAAATTTTACGTTAAAAACGAGTAAATTACATTTATTAATCGATTTTAAGTAGCCAAATAATTTATTAATATTTCCTCCCAAATTAAATTTTCTTTTTTTTATGTATAATTTTTAGAATTTTAGTTATTATTAACTGTCGGCGAACAGAGGGGCGGGTAGTTCGGACCGGTTGACTAACTGCCCAGCATCACAGAATGGATCGGTGCTACCTACCAGGCTGAGAGGGCATGAGGGTTGCTTGTAGTCTCAACGACGGTCAGTGTTCAAGAACCAAATAAAGGAAGAAGGACGCAGCAGATATTCTTTTCTATATTTCATATTTATTTATTTGTTGTATCGTTTTTTTTTTTTGTTATAAGTTATTTTCTTAATAAAGCAAGTTGTTTTGTGTTTGAGCATTCACTATAAGTAAGTTTGTTTTTATTTTATTGCATAGAATAAATTTGTCTACAATAGACAAATTTATAAATAACACAATATTATTAAAAGTAACATTTAGAGCAATTCTAAATAAACTAACTGCATGAGTTCACCTGCGCAAAGCTACGTTAGGCATAATTCACATAATCTGAAAGAAATAATTAGAGTCGGCGCTCTGCGGTGGTCGATTGACGTCTAGGGTACCACGAGTACTCTACTGGCGGTACTCTACAGTTATGTGCCATCGGTACTCTGCGAATACCACGACACGTTTAAGGGCACTGGCCCAGAGCGAGTGTTCTATTGTTCTTTTAGTAAACGTTGTCGACGCACTGCGGTGGTCGATTGGCGTCTAGGGTACCACGAGTACTCTACTGTTATGTGTCGATGGTACTCTGCGGATACCACAACATGTTAAGGGCTATTTGCGCAATATTCACAGATTAAGCTACACGACGTAACGCATATAGTATTACTTGTTTAACCAGCGTAGGTTACTCATGCAGTAAGGTTATAACGACATTTGATATATTTTACACATGGTAGAGCTTCATACTCTGTTTATAATATTTTATGATTACAGTCTATTCACGAGTATTAACATTAACTATAATATGAATAATTAATTCGTTTGTTTTCGTGCATCTTGTGGCTTGTGACTTATTTTTTTTTCGATTTTATTTTTAAGTTGAAAAAAACTTTTATATCAACAATAAATAATAAACAATATGGTACTTTTCAATAGTTTAATTAAATTTTATCGAAAATTTTTAGTCATTCAAAGAAATTTTCAACCTTTAATTACTGATACAAAAAACAAATTTCACTTCTTGACGACAACGACGAATTAATACTAATAGTAAATATAGCTGATGCCATTGCGTGTAGTTACACTCAAAGTTTAATAACACTGTCCTGGATTATATAAAAATTATATTCCACTATTTCTGTAATAAAATATATTTTTTTAAAAAGTCCAGTCAGAATGAGCAAGTTTATACATTGTAGTAAAAATGCGAACATAATATAATATTCGGTAAAAACACCAAAGTTAAAAGAAACAAATATATGATATAACCTAGTAACAAGTGTTTGAAAAAAATCAACTAAATTGAACTTTTTTAAAAATATGTATTTAATAGCAAAGAATTTTTTCTTTTTAAAATTTTTTCTGACTTCTATGATAATGAAAATCCTTGCATAATACATAATGCTCTTTCAATACTTCAAAACATTTTTACTACGATTAGTATAAGTTGTGATACTGAAACGCATTCAATTTATAGCATTAATACATTTATCTAATTTTTTTAGTAATTTGGCATTTCCAGTAAAGCCTTTTATTTATTTACTACCTGTATTCATTTTTCGCTTGCATTCTTATTATGATTACTTAAAGGTGATACATACTGATATAAATGTAAAGAGTTGTCATTTTACTTAATTTTTATGAGCCGGGTTGCAAAAACAAAAAAGTGGACGATTAATTCTTCATTTTTATTTAATTATAGCCATCGTAGCTTGAAATAAAACTGTTTTTACACTTATAGTTCTAATATAACTTTATAAAATAGAAAATAAAATATTTTTCAGTACTTAACTATATTAATCTAGTTTTCGGTATCCAACAACAATAGAAATTAAAGCAAATTTGAGGAGGTTAGTTTCCATAAAAATTAAAGAAAAAAAACACGTCAGAGTAAAACTATTAGTGTTTCAGCCACTTTTTCTCAGCTCTCACTGGACCGATTTCTTTCAACAATACGTCAAAAGATCACATATCGTATCTAGTTGAAGACATTACCCTTAAAAATTTGCCCTCGTTCCCCGCAAATAGGGGAAATCTCCAGAAAAATTACAAATTTAAAAATCGGTAAATTTTGTCATTTTTTTCAGTTTTTTTTCTTAAAACTTCCATAACTTTTTCAAAAATCAACAAATCAACATAATTTTTTTTATACTAAAACCTTAGATATTTGTCCCGACACTTTATCTTCTGCATGCAAACGGCTGCCGTAGTTAAAAAACAAACGCTATTTTTGTGTTAACATTTTCGATTTTAAATTTTCAGCTTAAAAATGCTATAACTTTTCGAAAAATGAAAGTATCAGCACAAATTTTTTTTTCTAAATACATTATAAGTACATCTTTTATTTGACATACTTTTTATTAAAATTGGACAATTTCCCCTTATAAAGGGGGCGTTCAAAACTTGAAACATTTTATAAAAAATAGAACTTTTTCAACTTAACTTTTGAAAATGTTCCGGAAATACTGCGTCCTTTAAACATATGTCAAATTAAAGCTTATGTCATGTACTATAAAATTAAAAAAAAAAAATTTTCCCGACGACCTATCTTCTATGCGCAAATGGCTACCGTATTCAAAAATATCCTATTTTTGTATTAAAATTCTGGGTTTTGTATTTTATTTTATTTTAAAATATCTTATTAGGGGTATACACTGATTTTGTGAATATTATATAATTTAATAGACATAGAACAAAGTTCATAAGATATAAAAAATTAAACTTATTAAACATTTTTTACTTTTTTAAAGTCAAAAAAGTAATTTTTAAATTTGAGTTAGCTTAAATAGCCAATTTTATCATGCGACAAAATCAACGAACAGTTGCCGATTCGGTAACACCTGTACCTTTCAAGCTTAGGGTACGAGATACAAATCCGTCTGTGGCGATCAATATTTTGCATTTTTTTTAAGTTAGAAAAAAATTTTTAAATCATTTAATTTTTACCTCATTTAGATTCAATAACTTCAATAAATATAAAGGATCCTATCACTATAGTCTCCCCTCGTGAGAAATAATTTATATTCATGTTAATATTATTTTACTATGTGGTTCTTTTTGTGGCTACAATTTATTTTGCCAACCCTCACTAGACCTACTTTTTTCAACGATACGTCAAATGATTACAATTCGTATTTAGTTTAAGTTACTACTCTTAAAAATCGAAAAAATATTCCTTATTCAAATAAAAAGTAGCTTAACCAGCTTTTTCCATATAAACAATTAAAATCATTAATTTCTAATATTTTTAAAGTATTTATTGTCGAATTAGATAGATTTGATATGATAAAAGTATTCAACTAGAAAAGTAAATAATTTTACTTTGTAATTTATTAACTTTTTAACTCTATTGTGTGTGCTACTATCAGTCTATAATATTCCAAATTTTAGCTTCGATGCGAAGCTGAGAAGGTATTAATTTTACCATGATGTGTTTATTTTTTTATTTTATTTATTTTTTTTAGCATCGATGCGAAGCTGAGAAGGTATTAATTTTACCATGATATGTTTATTTTTTTTTATTTTTTTATTTTTTTTTGTGTCTGTCACTACTTTTTCTCAGCTCTCACTGGACCGATTTCTTTTAACAATACGTCAAAAGATCACAAATTGTATCTAGTTGAAGACATTACCCTTAAAAATTTAAAAATTTTCCCTCGTTCCCCGCAAATGGGGGAAATATCCAAAAAAATTACAAATTTAAAAATCGACAAATTTTGTCATTTTTTTCACTTTTTTTTCTTAAAACTTCCATAACTTTTTCAAAAATCAACAAATCAACATAATTTTTTTTTAAACTAAAACCTTAGATAATTTTCTTTCATTTTATATAATTATTTTGCAAATTTAACACTTAACCTGCTCATGGGGGGGGATTTAAAATTGTAACTTTTTTACAAAAACTAACTTTTTCAACTTAATTTTTGAAAATGTTCCGGAAATACTGCGTCCTTTAAACATATATCAAATTAAAGCTTTTTTTATGTATTATACAATGAAAAAAAAAATTTGTCCCGATACCTTATCCTTCTGCATGTAAACGGCTGCCGTAGTTAAAAAAACACTATTTTTGTGTTAAAATTTTCGATTTTCAATTTTTAATTTTCAACTTAAAAATGCTATAACTTTTCGAAAAATGCATGTATCAGCACAATTTTTTTTTTTCTAAATACATTATAAGTACATCTTCCATTTGACATACTTTTTATTAAAATTAGACAATTTCCCCTTATATAGGGGGGGTTCAAACTTTGAAACATTGTATAAAAAATAGAACTTTTTCAACTAAACTTTTGAAAATGTTCCGGAAATACTGCGTCCTTTAAACATATATCAAATTAAAGTTTTTTTTATGTACTATAAAATGAAAAAAAAAAATTTGTCCCGACACCTTATCTTCTATGTGCAAATGGCTGTCGAAATTATAAAAAAAATGTAATGTTTACGATAAAAATCACCTTCTATCGGAATGTTTTTTGTACTTAAAACTGCCATAACTTTTTCAAATATTAACTAATCAAAATAATATTTCTTTATATTGAAACCTTAGGTAATTTTCTTTCATTTTATATCATTTTTTTTTGAAAATCTAACACTTATTCTGCTCACAGGGGGGATTTAAAATAGCAACTTTTTTACAAAAACTAACTTTTTCAACTTAATTTTTGAAAATGTTCCGGATATACTGCGTCCTTTAAACATAAATCAAATTAAAGCTTATTTTATGTACTACTAAATGAAAAAAAAAAATTTGTCCCGACGACCTATCTTCTATGCGCAAAAGGCTACCGTATTTAAAAATATGCTATTTTTTATTAAAATTCTAGGTTTTGTATTTTATTTTATTTTAAAATATTTTATTAGGGGAATAAACTGACTTTCATGAATATTATATAATTTCATTGACATAGAATAAAGTTCATAAGACATATGATATTATACTTATTAACATTTTTTACTTTTTTAAAGTCGAAAAAGTAATTTTTAAATTTGAGTTAGCTTAAATAGCCAATTTTATCATGCGACAAAATCAACGAACAGTTGCCGAATGGGTAATATCTTGAACTTCCACGCCTAGGGTACGTGGTTTAAATCCGTCTGTGACTACCAAAATTTTGCATTTTTTTTTGGAGTTAAAATAGAATTTTCAAATCATTTGATATTTATCTCATTTAGATTCAATAATTTCAATAAATATAAAGGATCCTATCACTATAGTCTCCCCTCGTGAGAAGAAATTGATATTCATGTTAATATTATTTTACTATGTGGTTCTTTTTCTGGCTACGATTTATTTTGCCAACCCTCACTAGACCTACTTTTTTCAACGATACGTCAAATGATTCATTTAAGTTTATGATATTTAAGTTAATGATTAGTTTAAGTTATTACTCTTAAAAATCAAAAAAATATTCCTTATTCAAATAAAAAGTAGCTTAACTAGATTTGTCCATACAAACAATTAAAATCATTAATTTTTAATATTCTTAAATTATTTATTGTCGAATTAAATTTGATATGATAAAAGTATTCAACTACAAAAGTAAATAATTTTACTTTATAATTTATTAATTTTTTAACTCTATTTCTGTGTGCTACTACCAGTCTATAATATGCCAAATTTTTTAGTAATATGTTGCTATATAAATCATAAATTTAAAAAAAAAATGATTTTTAGTTTCACCTGAAGTTAACGATGGAGTTTTACAATTATAATTATATTTTTGATAATATGCTCAATTGAGTAAATCTTTTTAACTACTTTGGTTTGATTGGTTCATTTAATTAAAGTAAATTATTAAAATTAATTAAGTTCTGAATATTTCAATTGCAGAATTTTTTTAAACACCAAAAGTTATTAGGATATGATTACTATTCTTTCTATTTCAGTTATCTATTACGATAAAAATGTAAAAAAATCGAATTTTTCTGACAAATGTACTGTAATTAGTAATTATAAAATTTCCAGATTGCATATTAATCTTAAAAATTTCATTTTTTTCAATTTAATAATGTCAATTTCAAACTTGCAAGTTGAACTATAAGTTATGGTAACAAATTCATTTTTTAGCTTCGATGCGAAGCTGAGAAGGTATTTTTCATTAAAACTTTCACTTTAAAAGACAATAAAAAATAGGTTCAAAATGATTACCTTTAACATATTAAAAATCAAAATCAGTATTAATTTAATACAATTTTTTTTGTTCTTAATTATTTTTTTTTATATGTAAATACTTATTTTTTAATAATAAGTAATAATATTAAAACTTAGAAGTAATAGAAAAAGTTTAATTGCACATTTGAAAACATCACGAAAAGTTTATTTAGAAAAGTATATTTTTTTTCTGATGAAAGTTCCTTTTGTTTAGTGTATTTATTCATAAGTAACAAAATTTTTTTATTAAAAAGTATTGCATAAATTCCTTTAAATTTGTATACGCATTAAAAGTATATGAATATACAACTCCTTTTTATTTTTATAATATCTCCGTAAAAATTACAATATTATATTATTGAATACCACTTTCATACTCAATTTAATTACTGTAATTATTATGTATTCATATATTATAATTATAAATCGGGGTAAAATTAAGGGAATAAGTGTTATTGTTGTTTTTGAAATACTCTACCAATTTCATTTTTTTCTATTTAATGATATCTATTTCAAACTTGCAAGTTGAGTTAAAAGTTATGGTAATAAATTCATAATTTTTTTTTTTAAACTTTCACTTTAAAGGACAAAAAGAAGTTGGTTCAAAATGATTACTTTTAATATATTAAAAATCGATAATAATTTGAAAATAATTAATTATAAAAATTATATAATAGATAATTAAACGAATTACTAATCTGGATATAATTATGGAAATAGGAGTTGATGTTGGGTTAGGTTGGTTACATTTTTAACTTTATAATGCTACAACTCATTGAAAAATGTATGAATCAACACAATTTTTTTATGAGAAATAATATTTTTTAATAATCCCTTTTTCATTCGACATTCTTTATCTTAATCTGGGTATAATTAGGGAAATAGATGTTGATGTTGCTTTTGTAATTATCCATCAATTTCTTAGAATTAAACACTATCTACAGATTTGCATCAAAGTGTTTCTTATGATAGTGATTTTAATCACTGTCAGATTAAATCCATACTGGACCCAACTATACAATGTCCCCACTATGCCGCGACCCCACTGTGCTGGGTTTTTTTTTTAAAAACATCTTCAAGGCAACTAAACGTACCTCTCAATTATAATTATAGATGCCTATAAAAAATAAATATTTTAAGAGCAAAAAATTTAGATTTTTGCTAAGAATTTTATCATAACTAATCTAGACGTAATAGATAAATATAAACAAATTTAATTTTTGTAAAATTTAAAAAAAATGATAAACAATTAACTATGATTCATAATTTAATAAGATTAAGTTTTGTTAGATTATATATTTATTTAGACATTAATATATAAAAAACATACTGAAAAACAAATATTTTGAATTTTTGAGTAATACTTATACTCAAACATGTTATTATTCAAGCTTCATCATGAAATGGATAGTCTTTTAAATGTGATGCACTAGAAATAAGAAAATGTTTCTTAAAAAATATGAAGTAATTATTTGAATAGCAAAACTTACGTTTCGAATTTATAGTAGCGGATGTTTCTGTCTAATGATTCGAGTAATTCTATTTCATCCTTACTTAATTCAAAATCCCATACATCAAAGTTGAGTTTTTGTCTTTCTGGATTTCCTGATTTAGGGATAACTAAGAGACCTCTTTGAATCTAAATAGTATGAAAAATATTAATAAAAATTTACTTAAAATTAAGAAAGATTTACTTGAAATTTGATTAATATTTGAGCTTTCTTTTTATTATGATTAGCTGCGATTTCAGCTACCACAGGTTCATTGAGAACTACATGTTCATCAGAAGCTGCCCATGATCTATGTGGTGATCCTAATGGTCCATAAGCTATCAAATATATACAATGACTGTCACAAAATTCTTTAAGTTTTCTTTGTATTAGATAAGGATGACTTTCAACCTGAATAAATTTTATTTATCAAAATAAAGATAAAAATATATAAAATTCAATATATTAATTAAATTCAATAATTAATACAATACTAAATAGTAGGATTCGTCAAGATATATTTTTGAACATCAATATAGTAGTAAATTTTTAGTGATATTATATTACAATAGCAAAAAAAAGTTGTTTCCAATATTGAAATACATCAATATTGTATGAAAAATAAATCTATATTCAAATAAATATTTAAATTTGTAATATTTAAATACTTTTATCAATTTTTATATTGTTAAGAATACTTTATAGTACTATGGTTGTATAGATCAGCCCATAGTATACCAACTAAATATAATGAAATTATCACCAAAAAATATAGATAATAGCTATACTCTGATAACTATTTAATATATTAATAAAATATTTCCAAATTACTTTTTGTTATTAAGAAGTAATTTTTTTTCTATTACGAGGCTTTTACATTATTATTTGGTTATATTAAATTGATGAAATAAAATATTAGTATTATAGTTTCAGTGTTTTGGTTTTAAATAATAATAATAAAACAAAAAATATTAGAAGTGGTGTTTGTATTTTTTATTATTTTTTATAACTAAAAACAATTTTCCTTTTTTTCACAAATAAAATTTAAACTTTTAAAATAATACAATAGATAAAACACCATCTTATTTTTCACTATCATCTAATAAAGATTTAATTTTTTTTGGACTCAATAATTTTATTTTATTTTTAGATTGAGTTTCAACCAGTTGTTGCTGTATATCTTCCAATTCTGAATTTCTTTCTCTAATTCTCTCCACACCACCTTACTTTATTCATTTTTAGTTAAAATTATGAATAAAAAAAAATCTCAAAATAATAAAAACTCAATCTGAGAATAGAATTTTGTATCAATAAATATAATTTTTCATCTTATTTGAATTTTATATATCGTAATATATTTTAATACAAAAAATGTCAACAAGATTATCAGAAACACTTTTTGGCCTAATATTAAATAATATATATTTTAAAATAAATATTGGAATGTGACTAAAATTCAAAGTTTATTTTTTTTATCTCAAAAATAATCAATATTGTACAAAATTCAACGATGTTGGTATCGAATCAAAACATTGATTTTATAGACAAACCCTACTGAATAGCGACCATAAGAGTTATAAATTATTATAAAACAATTTTAAAACAATACTTATGTATTGAAGAGTAGAAATAGCCTTTTCAAAAACATTTTTGATCTTACATGTTTTTTAATAACTATTTCAAAAACTCCCTAACTAATTTCTTTAAAGAGAATTGTAAGTTACATAATAGCACAATACTATACTTCTTATTCAGTCTAAAAGTTCAAAATATTTTTGAAATGGTAATAAAAAATATAAAATATATTTCATAAAAAATAAACATTTTGAGAGGAGTAATAGTTACATTAAATTTTAAGAACACATCCCATCACATGTTACTAAAAGACTAACAGAAAAATCAAAGATATTAACCTGATTAACAACTGGTTTGATAGAGGCGATTTCCAATATATCTTTTATTTGTTTAATATTAAAATTTGATAATCCAATAGACTTCACCAATCCTTTTGTTACACATTGTTCCATTGCCTTCCATGTATCTGTATAAGAAATATCAGATCCAAGTAAGCGACCTTCGCTATCAGTAGCATTAGGATTTTCCTGAAAAAGATAAATAATAATAATTTATTTTTCTTACTTTTATTAAAGGTTCCCATGGAAAAATAATATATCTATACCACCACATCAAAAACAATTTAATTTACAGAGTTAATTATTTTAATATGCTAAACACTAACACTTCTTAAAAGAAAAATTACCTCCTATAATATATTTCAGAAATGATAAAAATAAATCTTTTCATAGAAATTCAAACAAAAAACTAAATAAATTTTTACTTTAAAGTTATATTTAAATTTAAATAATAATATTGCTTATAATACTTACACTAACTGCAAAAGGCCAATGAATAAGATAAAGGTCTATATAACTTAAACCTAAATCATTTAATGTATTCTTCAATGTAACTTCAACTAATTCAGGCCTATGTTGGTCGTTCCAAAGCTAAAATCACATTAGCAAATAAACCATTATCAAAGAGTCAAATCATTAATAACATTATCATGTTATTATTAAAGAAGATTGTCTTGAGATAAATCATTCAAGAAACAATTAAAAGGCTTTTACAATAACATTTTTCTGAGTGGTGAATTTCCTATAGAATCGACTTAAAAACCTCATTATGACAAATTTTGTTTTAATAACTAATATATACATGGCCCTTTCATTTGGCATACTTTTTTTAAAAATCTGTCAATTTTTACATAAACATAGGATTCAAAATTCGAAACGTAGGTATAAAAAGTAGAATTTTATCAACATAACTTTTGAAAATGTTCCAAAAATCTTGAGTTCTTTAAAAAATAATTTTATTAAAAATTAATAATATACTACAAGTTCAAAAAAAAATGTGTACCAACGACTTGTTTTTTTTATATATGTTACAGTCTAGAAGTTAAGCAAATATGTTATTTTTATGTAAAAAATCATTTTTTAAGTTTCATAACTGAAATTATAATTAACTAACATAGGTAAAAATAATAAACTTTTTTTTATGATGATTCATTTGAATAAAAAATACTTAATTATTAAATATCAAATGTATGCTAAAAAAAATAATTTTTCAAGTAATTTATTTATCTAGAGAAAGTTTATAACTGAAATATATTTTTAAGAATGTGAGTTGTTCATGCTATACTTGGCAAAATAAAAAAATTAATTAATCAAGGTTACTTATAAATAAACTACTTTAATCTTAAATTACCTTGCTAGTAATAAAAATATCATCTCTTTTGATAATTCCTTCTTCAATTTTTTCTGCTATAGCTTTTCCAACTTCTTTCTCAATATTATAGTAGTAGGCACAATCAAAATGACGATAACCAATATCAATAGCACTCTTGATAGCCTGGCATACTGAGTTTTTGGTATTCTCATCTAAATCTCGAGATGCCTATTAAAAGAACAAAAACAATTATAATATTATTTTTAAACTAAGGTATTTAATAAATACCTGCCACGTGCCCAAACCTAGAGTTGGATATAATTGTCCATTATTAAATTTCACCATTTTTGATTCAGCCATATTTTTTTAATTTCAGCAAGAATAAGTATATAAAAATATTTGATTAACTATACTAGAAACTTCAATAAACAATATCTTTAAATAAGGTAATTATTATTTCCTGTTACATAAGAATAATAATTATTTCCTGTTACATAAGAATGATAATCTAAAGGATATCACTTGATCTTAGTAATTTAGTGGATGGTTGGTAGTGATAACAATTATAATTGATAACATGCACAGAATTATAATAAAACGTTTTATTATAAATCTGTCACCAGGTCTGTCACATGATCTGGATTCTACTTATAAAAATAATAATACTTCATTTACGCCAATAGTGCAAAATAGAGTATCAAAATGATGATTATAATTAGCTATAAGACTTAATACATAAACATATAAATAAATTAGTACAAAAAAAAATATATTTAAAACTTTTTAAAATTTATAAAATAACATAATATTATTGAACTCTAAAACATAATGATCAAACAATAAATTCACTATTATAATTAAAATAAAAATTAACTTTATTATAGCTAGTAAAATACGTTATCAATGTCCATTAAAACCGTGAGACATTGAGTGAAACAATTAATTTTTTGTAACTGAAGATCCAGAGAAAAATGAAACATATACAATTATTTCAAGTTCCGGATTATCTACTTTATTGTTTTAAAGATTATAAATAAATAATAAATCATTAAATTAGCATTGTAAAAATATAATGATATGAAACTTATAATTCCCAGAGTAATATTTCAAGACTTTATATTTAAACTTTAAGTTAATTATCTTAATATAAATGACGGATCGGGGGTTTTACTTGACAATCGAATAATAGGCTAAAAACAATTTATTCTATTTTTTACTAATGACATGATTCTTTTAATCATATACAAATCAAATAATTACATATAATAACAACATTAACTTAAAAAAAGCAGTAACATCACCCAGCCACTTGACACTTCTCCGCCGCGTGACATCGCAATGCTTTGAGATCTCCACAACAAATACCTCTTGGCCGACGTTAACAATCCTGAATGCCACGATTAATTTTAAAGTGACAAGACGCACTAACTCGACGGACCACAGAAAAGGAAACACCACCGGTGTGTGGACGCTAAGGACACCAACTCCAAGTATGGATTGAGTCTTTAGTAACCTTACGTTGGGGCTTCACCTATACACAAACCCAACAAAAGAAAACTATGTAAGCTCACTGGCTACGAGTCATTGGACTCAAGGGTTCGATATAACGTCAACCGCGGACACAAACGTAATGACAGCAAGGTGCCGGTAGTGCCGGACACGATTGTTATCATTACAATGAGAGGGGTAATGCGATTTCAAGCTACGTGGAGCTTGACCGGGCTACACACATAACTTTTGAACAAGCATAGTTGTAATTTTCATATGTTAACACAGCCGTTAATGTTTCATTTGAAATCAGTATTAACAAAACTATAAAACAAATAATAACTATTTCCTACTTCATATTCTATAGACAACAATAATATAAAATTATAACTGATAAAAATGGACACTTAACATTATTAAATTTAATAATTGTCACTGATCACTTCAGAACTAAGAAAATAGTAATGAAATGATCAGAATATACAACACATGTATTATTGATGCCTCACTTTGTGATACATTTATATTTAAGACCAACTAATTATTGTTTCATCAAACCTTCAAATCCAATAAAGCATTTCTTTATCGTAAATATTGTTCAGTTACTGAACTTCAGTAACATTATTAGTTAATATTTTAAAAATAATATATTAAATTAAAGAACGTTACAATAGTTGTGAATATTTAGTAAATAAAATTATCATAAGTATTTTGTTTGAAATTAAAATAAATGATTTAGTTTTTCATTTGTTGGACTATGTCTCTTTGGCGTCTTAAAATAATTTTACCATACAGGATTATTCAAAAAATCTATTTTATTTTTATATAAGCTAAATTCTAAAATTACTTACTAATTCAATATACTACTATACTTTAAAAGTTATAAAAAGTATAATATGCAAAGTATTTACTTGTGAGTTAAACATGTAACAAATTATTAACAAGAAAGAAACAACAGAGGCAGAAATTGCCAGTTCTCTTGTTGCTAAGAAAATGATAATGTCTGAAAAGGAGCATATATAAAAATGGTAATATTTGTCAATAATTTGCGGGAATGGCACAGAAATCACAATTAAAATTGCGTGTATTATATATTTTGGTCAGTGGTTAGCCACACGTTAAGTTATTCCGCCATAAGCTCACTAAATGAATTCGCGCTACTCTCAATAAAGTCATCATAGATCATGATTATATTTAAAATGTTATTATTTTATTAATTTACTAATTAAAGGTTAAATTATTATACAAAATTATAACTGTATATCAAAACTCTTTTATTTTGAACTTTGATCTGTCCTAGTACTTATAAAAAAATACTGAGTTACTTATAGAAAGCTGAACTTTCCTAGCGTTTGTGGGTCGCTTGAATCTACCGTGAATTAATATAATGATACTCGGGCGGAATCTAGATTGAATTCATTAATATTCATATGGCATAATTTTTTTTATTTGTTTTTAACAGACTCCAAAAAAAAATATGAGATTATGAATTCGGTTGTATATTTTATATTTGTTACCTCAGAACTCCGTCTTTTATAAACCGACTACGAAAATATTTTTTTTTTATTTAAAAGGACGTGCTTTTAAATTAGTTCCATAAATATATGATCAAAATTGGTTCAGTAGTTTTTAAATCAAAATAATTGAAAAAAAACGATAGCACAGTGGAGTCGCGGCACAGCATGGAATTGGCATAGTTAGGACAAGTATAGATGATATCTGACAATGATTAATATCACTATCATAAGAAACGCTTCGATGCAAATCTGTAGATGGTGTTTAATTTTAAGAAATTGGTATATTTTAAGAAAGATATATATATATAAGTATCAGTATTTCTGGAACACTTTCAAAAATTAAGTTAAAAAAGTTTTTACTTTCTATGTGCATTTTTATGTTTTGAACCACCCCTGTATTAAGGAAATTTGTCTGATTTAAAAAAACAGTATGTCGAATGAAAGATGTATATATATACTACTTCTCATGAAAAAATTGTATTGATCCATACATTTTTCAAAAAGTTATATTATAATAAAGTTAAAAATGTAAAATACAAAATCGAGAATTTTAACACAAAAATAGCATTTGGTAGCCATTTTCACCATGAAGACCAAATAAGGTCCGAAATGTTTTTTTTTCATAATAGAGTACATTACATTAGCTTTATTTTTAGTTATATATATATATAAAAGTGTCAGACTTTCCGGAACACTTTCAATAGTTAATTTATTGTGAAAAAGTTGTCATTTTAAATCCCCTGTGGCCAGGTGAATGGTTAAATTAATAAAAAAATATATACCAAATGATAAGTAAATACATCAAGCATCTATAAAAAAAAAAATTATATTTGTTTATTTTTGAAAAAGTTAAAATTAATACCTTCTCAACTTCGCATCGAAGCTAAAATAATTAAGAACAAAAAAAATTGTTTTTGATTATTAATATGTCAAAAATAAGGAAAATGATATATTTAACCTATTTTTTTTAACCCTTTAAAGTTGATTTTTGTAAAAGTTTATAATTAAAAAAAAATTAAGTTATTACCATAACTTTTAGCTCAATAGGAAATTTTATGAGAAATAAAAAAATTGTATCCATAAGATTATTATGCAGTCAGGAAGTTTTATAATAACTATTTACAGTAAATTTATCAGAAAAGCTCAATATTTTTTTGCATTTTTATCATAATAGATAACTTAAATAGAAATAATAGTAATCCTTTTCTTTAAACTATTAGTGTTTAAATTGATTATACAATTTAAATATGAACTGAATTAATTGAAATGATTTACTTTAACTAAAATAACTAACCAAAAAAAAGTTGTTAAAAAGATCTAAAAATCCATTGTTAATTCAGGAGAAACTAACAATCATTTTTTTTAGAAATTATTTATACAGCAATATATTACCAAAATATTTGGAATATTGTAGTCTAGTAGTAGCACACACAAATAGAGTAAAAAAATGATTAAATTACAAAGTAAAATTATTTAATTTTGTAATTGAAACCTGTCATATCGAACTTGATTCGTCAATAAATACTTTGAAAACATTCAGTGGCGTAACTAAACAAGCGCGTGCCCCCCCGCAGAATTTTCGATGGCGCCCCTCAACTAAATTTTACTATGCTTTCAATCATGTTAATTACTGATAAGGTATTGAGCATTCGTAATTTGGCGCCCCCCGCATTGCAGGGGTGTTATTTACGCCACTGAAAACATTATAAATGAATGATTTTAATTGTCTGTATGGAGAACATGGGATAAGTAACTGTTTAATTGATAAATTAGAATTATGTTACAATTTTTGAGAGTAATATCTTCAATTAGATACAAATTGTAATCATTCGACGTACCGTTAAAAAAAATTAGTCTAGAGCAGAGAAAATAAATGATAGTCACAAAAAAATACCCTCTCATCTTTTATTGAAGCTAAAACCTAAAATATTGTAAAATAATTTTGATTAGACAAGAAATTTAATAAAAATCAAATTTATTCTAACTAAAAAAGAATTAAGAAAAAAATCCTTGCCATACATAGGTTGGAACTTTGTACTCCAACAAATTTTAAAATAAAACAGAAATCTTACCGATTTGGCAACCATATGTCGCTTCCCTCGGTTGAAAAAATGGCAATTTAAGCTAGTTTGAATTTCAATGTTATTTTTCTCTACTTAAAAAAATCAAAAAAATTTAAATAAATTTAGCTTTCTATGCTATATCAATTTGATTTATATAATATTTATGAAAATCAGTGTACTCCCCTTGTCAGATATTTTAAAATAAAAAACTTAGAATTTTTAACACATGTAATAATACAATAAATTTTGTTAGGTTTGTAATTAATCATTAATTAACTGTCCATAAAATAATAAATCTAATATAATTATCGTAATTGACATAAAAAATTTAATTTTTAGAACCTTTTTTTAAACGAATATGAGTTTTCCATAGAATAAAATGAAAATAAATTAGTAAAAATCAACAAAATCCGTTATAACATATTTTTAAGACTTTTACGTGTTTTTTTACTGTATGTAGTGTTTTTGTGGGCTATTTATTGAGAAAACAACACTGAAGTTATTATTTTTGAATTTCTTGTAAAATTTCCTTTACTTAAGTTTTACTTTTATAATTCTAAGTTAAGAGAAAAAAAAGTTATGAGACATAGATCAGTTATTTCTATTAAATTTGACTCTTCGACTCAACTTAATAGGCCCGGGGGCACGGGTTAACCTTAACGGATCGGTCCCAAATTTTGCACAGCTCATTTTTTTGACCATTAAAAAAAAATTAAGGGGTAGCGTAAAAAAAAAGACATTCGATTTTTGAGGGCCACCCTAGTGAGTATGTAGCATAGATGGATTAGCTTGTACTAAATAATTCATATTTCACCCATTCTGATTGTATATTCATCTTAAAAATTTTTATTGACCAATTAAAATTCAAATTGCTTTAAAAGAAAAATACACATACATTTTAGAATCAAACAACTTTTAATAGTAAAGTTTTTACAATGAAAAAATCATTTAATATTAAGTATTACACAATAACAATAAAGTATTTAAGAAATTTGTGATATAAATCTTTAAAAAACTATATAAATATATTTGACGAATGCAGTGCACTTAAAATTCATCATTGAATGGATAATCCTTCATATGTTTATTCCTAAAACGTTAATTATAATTAATATTACTCTCAGTAATATAATTGATAACTATTAAAATATTACTACATTACCATATTAAATGGCAAACACGACCATTACAATTAAATGTATCAATTAAGTCCATATCTGTTTGTTCTAACATAAAATCCCAAATGTCAAAGTTTGATTCAATACGACTTTTAGTCACAGATTTTGGAATAACTATAACTCCTCTTTGAACCTGATACCTAATGAGAATTTGGGCTGGACTTTTTTTATATTTGTTGGCAATTGCAATAATTTTTGGATCATCCATAAGTGAAGGATCATCTGGTTTAGCCCAAGGTCTATCTGGAGATCCAAGAGGACTGTAAGCTGTTAAATATATACCATGGGATTCACAAAATTCTTTTAATTTCTTTTGGTTTAAGTATGGATGGCATTCAACCTAAACATATTTTGTGATTTGTGTAATAGTACTTCTAATACAATTCATAAAAATTGGATAATCATTTACTTGATTTGTAACAGGTTTAATTTTAGCAATTCTCAGAATATCTTCAATTTGTCTCTTATTAAAATTTGACAATCCAATGGATTTTAATAAACCTTCTTCTACTAATTTTTCTAATTCTTTCCATGTTTCTACATATGAAGTTGTACCTTCAATCACTTTATCATTTTCATCTTTTGGAAACAAGGTATCTTCTAATGTGCCTTCCTTAAAATAATTAACATATTTTAAAACTATACTTTAAGAAATTTAATGTGGGTATTTTTTAAAATATTACTTTAAATGCCATTGGCCAATGAATTAGGTATAGGTCTAAATAACTGATTTGTAGATCTTGTAAAGTTCTTTTCAAGGCTGTTTTAACATAATCAGGTTGATGAAATGTGTTCCACAACTAAATTGGTAATGAATAGAATGTTATCCATAACATAATAATTTTAAGTTTGGATAGTTATTTACAACAATAAAAATAACACTACTTACTTTGCTAGTAATGTACAGATCTTCTCGTTTAACAACACCTTCTTTGAACTTCTGCTGTAAAGCATGTCCTACTTCTTTTTCATTTCCATAAACTAAGGCACAATCAATATGTCTGTAGCCAGCATCTATTGCAGCTTTAACGCCATTTTCAACTTCACCAGGTTTAGACTAGATATATAAAAAATAAAAATGCATACATATTTAATAGCAAATAATAATAAATTGAAGATCTAATTAAGAAGATAAAATTAATAAACCTACAATCTATTTTTACGTGTATTTGATAATTTATTATAAATAAATTAAATGTTATACCCTGGATTTTTGCTTGTGAGTTTAAGGACTTTTTTTTACTTTTACAATCATCAAAGTCATATACTGTCCTAATGGGAGGGAAGCTATAGCCTCTTTATCCCCTCTACAGCTACACTACTAAATATAATTATTATAAATTTTCTTAATAATAATTAGTTCATCTGTAAAAATATTCATTGTTGTAATACTACAATACTTTTTTTTAATTAATTTTTTATATTAATAAAATTTAAATTCATACATTGCCTTTGTATAAAACAATGAAATAATCATAATATTTTTTACAATTTTTATAACACTGATTTATGTTGAAAATCTTAGATTAATTTAAGTGAAAAATAATTTTTAATTTAAAAACAAATTTAATTTATGTTTTTAATCTTTCAAAATAAAATTATACATCGCTATGATAATAATATTAAAATATTTGTAAGGAAATTGTCAAGGGAATTATTAATGATATAACTATGTGTAATGTAGTGGCGTCTTTTAATTGGTAGTTAAAGCTATAATTTGTATTAGTTTATAAGTCAACTATAAATAGCAAGTTAATTAATTTAAATTAAAATTACCTTCCAAGTACCATATCCTACGATTGGATATTTTTGACCATTGTTAAATGTAACTAATTGATTTTTTGAAGCCATTTAAAAATAAAATGATTAAGTACAAATAATAATTGATATACAACTTTTTAGTAGAGTAGTAGTGCTAAACTGTTTTAACATGCAACAGGCATAGCACACAACGTTTGAAAGTATTCTGTTGTAATGTGACTGTTAAAAGCCAATAATTCAAATCATCACAATGACGGGTCAAACACATAACTAAAATGTAATCGTTATCTAGCTAGAAAGAACAATCATATTTGAGGTCAATATCAGTGTAGCCAAAACTCTAAGCTTTTAAGTAAAATCAATTAAAATTATGAATGTTCAGTTTCAAACTAGCAAAAACAAAGTTTTAAAACCTTAAAAAAGGCAGAAATTATTAATTCCAACGTTGTTACATTTTAAATACACGGAGTTTAAAACACCAAATAGTTAAAATTGATTTTATGTGACATTTTAAACGGTTCAACTATTTTTTAGACAGGTTTTTTTTTAAATCATGTTATAAACAAACCTGATTAACACATGAAGGTACTAGCACATGAAATTACTGGACAAACATAGGCGTAAGGTGGGAAACTAGAAGGCTAAGCCCTTGCACAAATTTAGCAAAATTATATTCATTGTTATATAAAAATTATTTTCCTCCACCAAAAATTAATTTTTTAGCATCCCCATAAAATGTAATCCCCTACGACTATAGAGCTACGTACAAAAGTAAATGGCAAACATCTTATATAAAATTTTGAATATTAAAAATTAATATTATGGAAAAATAAAAAAAAACTTTTATAAAGTAATGTACTTTATTAATGACATAATTTTTGTGATACTTAATCACAGTATTTATTTTTCATAGACACACACATTTGTTTATCTGTCTATGATATTTTTAGTCAAATCACTTAGATATTTCAAATTCTATGGTGCTTACTATAAATTTGCAACATAATTTTTTAATTGCAAAAAATCAAGCACGTAAAATAATATATATAAACGCAAGGCCGCATCTAGGGGCCATTTTTACAATATTTTTGAGATATTTTTCTAAATTTTTGAAAACTAAGAGGTTTTATAAACTTTGACAATAAAAGGTTCAACTAGATTAAAATTTAGTTCTTTTGGCGTGTTAATTATTTAAGTTGGTACAGTAAGTTTTGAGAATTTTCGTGGACATATATTTAAAAAAATCATATTATGGTAACATCAATATTTTCTCAGCTAAAATAACTATGTATAAAAAATTGAGAAAAATCTTTTTAATTAGCATAAAAAGTGGTAATTTGGGTGGCACTATTCGTAAATATGTTCCTGTATAATCATATATTTATAACTATTCTTTACTAATCTTTAAAAAAAATTAATAATCATCATTAAATGGATAATCCTTAAAATGCATATTCCTAAAAAAAAAAAAAGATTTATTATTGTTATTATATTAATTAATAAAGCTAAGATTTTACTGAAATAATTACCCTTTGAGTTGTACATAACGACAATTACAATCAAGTTCATCAATTTGGTCCATATCATCTTTGTCAAGTTCAAAATCCCACACGTAAAAATTAGATTTTATTCTATGTTTCGTCACGGATTTTGGGATCACTATAATTCCTCTTTGAATTTGGTATCTAATTAAAACGTGAGCGGCACTTTTATCGTGTTTACCAGCAATGTCTAAAATGATTGGATTTTCCAACAATGAGGGTTCTTCAGGCATTTTCCATGAGTTATCCGAAGAGCCTAGTGGACTATAAGCAGTAAGAATAATTTCTTTTTCATCACAAAATTCTTTTAAGTTTTTCTGGTTAAAGTATGGATGACATTCAACCTATACGTTAAAGAATATTAAATAAAATTATTTAATTTAACGTCACATCGAGCTTTAACTAAGGTAATAAAAAAATAATGACATTTTTATTCCTGTCACCATTGCATTGGATTAGTCTTGATGAAATATTTATTTTTTCATACGATTAATAAAGGCATATTTTAGAGCTCATTAATGTACTAATATGTCAAAATAGGCTAAATACTTTGTGCATAAAATGCCTAAATATGTCTATGCATGTACATACTTGATTATTCACAGGTTTTATCTTGGCGATACTCAAAACATCTTCAATTTGTCTTTTATTAAAGTTAGATACACCTATTGATTTTACGAGTCCTTTTGTTACAAGCTGTTCCATTGCCTTCCACGTTTCTTTGTACGAACCTTCACCTTCAATAGTTTCTCCGTCGTCATCTTTTGGAACAAATTCATCATACAATTCACCTTCCTAGAGAAATAATGTGAACATTTTAATGATTTCTCTAATTACTTTTAGTATAATTCCATTGTAATATACTTTAAAAGCCATGGGCCAATGTATTAAGTATAAATCCAAGTAATTAATTTGCAAATCAGTTAAAGTTTTGTTCAGTACAGTTTCAACAATGTCAGGCTGATGGAAGGTATTCCATAACTATGATTAATATAATAATTAATATACTAATTTTATTTTGAAATAATGATTATTCTAATAAATTTTGTTCATCATTACTTTGCTAGTTATGTATAAATCATTACGTTCAACTACACCTTCATCAATTTTATTACTTATAACACCTCCAATTTCTTTTTCGTTTCCATAAAACATAGCACAATCAAAATGTCTATAACCGGTGTCTATTGCCACTTTAATAGCTTCTTCTACTTCCCCGGGCTTAGACTATAATATTAAAATTAATTAATTGATCGGTTGTGTTACATTCAAATACTCAATTCAACATTGAAATATAAAGAGTTCAAAAATGTTTAATGTAGTTTTCATAAATTTATATTTATAAAAAAATATTTCTCATAATTAAAAGTTTAATAAAAAAAAGAACGGTAGCACAATGTAGACGTGGCATAGTTAGGACAAGTATACATATCTGACAGTGATTAAAATCACTATCATAAAAAACGTTTCTATGCAAATCGTTGGATAGTTTATAAAAGGAATTATTCCAAAAACAACATAAACTCCTATTTCCTTATTTATATCCTGATTACAAGTTTTATGTTATATATATATGTAATATATGAATAAATAATTAATAAATTTAAATTTATTTATTAACTATTTAATAAATTAGTTCAACTTCGACGATCATTTGTATGAAGATGAAGTCATCAGGACAATTTTTTTTAAATTTATATTAAGTAACATAAGCTTTAATTTAACATATATAAAAAGGTGCAGTATTTCATTGTCATGCACACTTTAAAAATTGTAATATTTTTAGGGATTTCCTTTATTAACAGGAAATCAGAGTAAATTTTTGAAATGTTTAACGGCAATGTCTTCTAATTGATACGATTTGTGATCATTTAACGTGTCATTGAAAAAAATTGGCCCAGTAAAAGCTCAGAAAGTGGCAACAGTCACAAAATAAAATCATAATAGTAAAATTAATACCTTCTCAGCTTCGCATCGAAGCTAAAAAATTGATTCCTACAAAGATTTATGTATAATACTTATAAATTTCAACATGCTTATGAAAGTTTCAATTTATTTTTAAATTAAAATATTCACCTTCCATGTGCCAAATCCTAAAATCGGATACATCTCACCATTGTTAAAAGTAATGTATTGATTATTTGATGCCATTTTACAAATATATTTTGTATAAATATTTCTTATAAGTTCACAACTTTATTAGGAAAAACAAAAAAAATTATGGAAAATTTACAAAATTGCTATTACATCACTGAGTTTATTAACTGTCAATACTGTTATAAATTGATATTTTTAATTTCAATGTTATGTTTTCACATAGCAGCACTAATATTTTCATTCTATTGTACCTTATTAAGTACAATAGAAGTAGCTTCAATAAATTGAAGTTACAAAATTAATAGTCTTTCTATTATAATAAAAATAGATTACGTTTTCAAAAACAACTGTGTATTTACGTTTATGTGAAGAACTTCAAAGTGGGTGATTAATTTTTTTTTAGGCGCCTACATCTATTAGTATGCCCTTATTTTTTATGAAAAAGTAATTTTATATAATCAAAATATTTATGTAATGTTTGAACTTATTCTACATTTTGTAATCTATTAATTTATAATAAAATTTGATTTCACTTCAAATTAATTTCATTGTTTTTGGGAAAATATTGAACTAAATAATATCAGCACATTTAAAGTTAAAGATCAATTGATATTTCGGTATAAATTATAAAATATTATTCATACTTGTTGATAACCTTCTTATTTCTTAAATTGACCCCTAATGAAAATGACGTCAGATGACGTCTTTTGTACAATTAATTCTATACAAATCTTTTACTAATATTAAAATAAAATTCTATCCCTGAAAGTATAAGTTTAGTAAATTTAAAAATGATTTATCGTTGATACGTTCTAAAAGTTTGCAATTATTTAGCACCAATAAGCATTTTACAAATATTTAAGTAATTAAGTGCAACATGTATTTTAATTAAATTATTGTTTTAACGTCATTATTCTTCATAGAAAAATTCAAGTATATAAATAAAAAATGAAAACCTAGAGTATAAAATATAATATTATTACGCCACAATTTTTTTTTTTAATATGTACTGATTTACACTATTTAATTGTATATCTTTTTAATAATTTAGTTATAGATTCATTGAAATTAATAAAATTTTAGATTATAATAATTAATAATTGATTTTAATAATAATATACAAAAGTAGAATTTCGGACTCGCCAGATTATAACTGATAAACTATTTTTTTTTGTGTATAAAAAAAAAAAAAAGAGTTTAATTTAATTTAAAAAATATTCAACAAAAGGAATATTTCAGTATAATAATTATTTATTAAACAAAATTTAGCGAGGTCTTTGTATATTAATTTCTACATTTTATTCTGAAATATTTAATATTTATTCTTCAATACTTTGTATTAAAAAAAACGTTATTCACAAATAAAACTATTGTAAAAAAATTATTGTATTTAGTACATAATTTATTATAATTTACAAAAAATAGCATTATCCTAACATAATATTTAATAAAATTTATACATGCGTTTTGGTGAACCAAAATTATTTAGTTAATTTAGATCCTTTCACTTTAAATAATAATTATATAATAATATATAATATTTTACAATTGAAAATAAAAAAATGTAATATTATATCTAATATATGATACTTAAAAGCCTAATAGTCTTGCTTACCATTCAAAATCATCAATAAATTATTATTACAAATTATAATATCAATGCAACAATTAGCTATTATAGTTTGACATATAATATTATGTTTTCTTTATAAATAATTTTTATTTACAGTGGTATATATACATATAATAATTATTATTTTTTATTATATTATACATAGAAGTGAAAAATTATGTTAATAATGGGACCTATATAATTTCACAAAATTGAGATGTCACTTTAAATAATAATATAAAAACAATCTTTCGGTAATTACAAATATCGCTAAAATTACACATGTACTCATAATCAATAAAATGTGTACGTTTTGAGTCACGACTTATTGTAACGATCTTTAAATTTTGCTCCTACTTTACTTCTGAACAGATGTAAAGTTGAAGGTAACTATATAACATTCTCGTTGATCCAGTCTATGTATCGAGAAACTCTTGTATACACACCGGGATATCCAGGCTCACCGCATTTATTACCAAAAGATACTATACCGATTTGAATCCATCTACCATCTTTTTTTAACATTAGTGGACCTCCAGAATCACCCTAAAATCAAATGTAATATTTCAATACATTTTATTTGTTAATTAATGTACGATAAACTAACTACTAATGTATTTATCTAAACAATATTTTGAATTTTACCTGACAAGCATCTTTGCCTCCTTCTTTAAGACCTGCACATATAAAGTCTTCGTTAATCGGTTGGAAGTAAGTTCTATCACAGTCACTATTATGCCACACAGGTAGTTCCACTTGTCTTTGTACAGTACTTTCTTTACCACCTGAGACAATACGAAAATGTTTAAAATTGATCGATTTTTTTACTAAAATGTTCTGGATATTACCGTAGTACGTTGTGCCCCATCCTACGACAGTTGGAACTTGACCTACAAACGTTTCAGACCTTGCGCTCTTTGGTGGCAAACATAACGGTATAACGTATTTGCTGCGTTTCACTGGTCTATCCAACACTAGGATAGCAATGTCGTTGTAAAATCCTACCCTTGAGAACTTTTTATGTCCCCTTACTTCGACCACGTGATATGTTTCGGGGGATGAAGGTTCATCGTCCCTTCGAAGATCTACGTCGCCCAATCTCACAGTAAATTGTCTGGCATTAAATCTAATAAACATAAAATTACGTTATAAAATAAATAATAAGTACTCCATCATTATTATAATCACGGTAATTGTCTATTGTCTCTTGTACAATGAGCAGCTGTAAGGATATGCCTGGGACCTATGAGGGAACCTCCACACCAAAATTCTGTTCTTCTAGTCCCGTGCAAAAATATAGCAGCCATCCATGGCCATCGCCCGGGTAAAGCTTCGTCTCCACCGACAACTCGGTATTTTGGCACTTCCGGTCGTCCACATTCTATGATAAGAGATAACATAGGTTAATNTCCACATTCTATGATAAGAGATAACATAGGTTAATATTATATTTTATTGAGTATAATTGATTCCAAAATCAGTTCAATAAAATTTAGTATACATTCAGTGATTCCAATATTTATATGCATTAATTCCAAAGTAGACTGTTTAATGTATATTATTTATGCTAAATTTCATCAGTTATCTAATTTCCAACAGAATTCCAATTATAATATAATTGTAAAACTCAAAAATTGTGAACAATTAACGCCTAAGCAAAACCGGTAACATCTTGTAAAGATACCGCCTTTTACGAACCAGAAAAACGTGATTGGCAATACCGTGTCAAATTTGAAAGAGGTTAACGGTGGCAACACAACCAAATGGTACTTAGTATTGTATATTAGTGTACGTTTTCCTTCGCATGCACGATATTTAATTGTCATTGTACGTTAAAAAATACCTCTATACATTGTAGTCTACACTATGTGACTTTCAAGTCTAAACAATAAATGGTTTTTATGTTTTGGAATGTTTTTTTACCAAACCATTAAATTTTAACTAAGTGAAAAATCGTGTTAATTGCAATGATGTATTTTATTTACCTCCTTCATCAAAAATGTTGTTGGTACCAGAGGTAAGTATTGGCGGTTTGGTGGTAGTCAATTGAACAGGAGCTTGGGTCGTTAGAGTAACAACAGTCGGTGGTGGGCGCGTAACAGCTATTGGCCGGTTATTTACCGGTGGTGGTCTAGTTGTAGATATCGATTCCGTGTTTATATTTTGTGGATTTTGAATAGATCTGAAAAAATATGTAAAGAACTTAAAAAAATGGAGTCGTGTACCGACCGAATTAAAAAACAGTAAATATGGATTTCTGTCATTAAATAATAAAATTTAGAGCAAAAAAAAAAATTGTTTTAAATTTGTTCATTGAAGTTGATTTTTAAAAGTTCAATTCGGGTTACAAAATTTCAAATGAAATAATTGTTTAAACCATAAAACCAGTGCACTTTCATTATTTCCCACCGCGACGAGTTCGTGGCTAAATACTATCTGCAAATACTTTTTTCCATTTTTGGCAAACTACCGCAAAATTACAATCGATAAAACATTAAAATGATAAATATTTTATGACATATTTATAAAAAAGCAGAATTTCTCTATGCGAAATTAGGTGTCCATTGGACGAAATATTATATCACGCATACAAAATTGGTAGAATTCCATAACGTTATTGTTCTTAATTTATTATTGAACATCAAGTTGACTGCGGAACGGATTAAAGAATTTTCTTTTGACACGAGATGCATGTAACAGCTAGTAGAGTAGAAAAAAATGGTTTTGACACTAAAAAACGACTGCGGAAGTGCGTTGTTATTTTGTGTTGAACTACTTTGCATTAACATATTATACATGGGTACAATAAATTTTAAAATGAGAGTTTCACTTGCACTTCTCACAAAAGATACTCGTCGAATTATCATAGTAAGTCGTTTTTTCCATTTTTGAAAACCTGTCATTTTGAATAGGACGTGGTAATATATGCAACCGACGGAGTCTTTGCGTGAAAATCAAAAGTGAAAATCGATGTTTGATTAGGCGATTGCTCAAGCAGATGTAATCAACAAACGAAAGACCAAGTGATCGGGTTAAATAGAGCGCAAAAAAGCGGTTAAAACCGAAAGGGACTACACGATTTTTCGGCGGATGTCATTGTCTAGGTTTTACCTTCTCCTCTCGTGATTTACACGTGTTTATTAAATCACGATTAGTTCAAAATGATTGTAGATATACTGCGCACAACTAATAATGCAGCATGGGTTATGGCGAGACCGACAAGGTCATTGGCAATTAAGTTTAACGTTCGAGTAAAGCAAGTGGATAAGACAGTGGTGTAAACAATACAATATTATGTGAACGCTAGAGATAGTATGAAAACACTTTTTGCTTTATATTTTACATTACTTTCTATTGTACGCTATGTTATAACGGTACTCTCGCAAAATATTGACGTGATGATTTCCAAAAAAATAAAAAATAATAGTAATCAAAAGCTGAACAGTCAACGAGCATGTTGGCTAATCTTTTTGGAGTTGTTAGTGAATGTCTGAGATAAATAACTATGAGACGTGTCAAGAAACTTGATACGTTTTCTCCGAATATTCGTTATAAAAATACATTTTCAAAAATATTTGTTTACTATCGGTGAACTTATTTTAAAATTGTTCAGTTAATTCTCTTTTAAGTCACGACATTAAATGTGAATCAAATCTTAATGCACCTCCAAGTGTAGTAGTTTCTAACTCTTGTACTGAGTAACTGACGATGTACGAGTATGATATTTCTTGGTTATTGAAGTTTTATTAAGAGTAATATCATTGATTAAAAAACTCACTGTTCAGATGACTTTCTTGGACAGCACACGCCAGGCACAAAAAGATTTTTGAAGCATATCGACTGTCTTAGTTGGCCAAGGTTGAGCAAAAGTTGTGGACAATTACTCAGGTCTTCACAATTTCCCTGAGAACCGTCCGGTGTAGTACATGGCCTATTGTCCTGAGCGACCACCTTGCCTGACCCAAGACTAACCAAAGGTTTCACTACCATGTCAGTCACGTTTCGACCAAGTACGTTCTTGCTAATGGTAAATATGGCAGATGGCAAATCACCACCTGGTTTCTGTAAACCTTTTTTTTCATTAGTACATGACCACACAAAAGTAATATTACATATATTCAATAGATTAAATTTTTAGAATATAAAATATAATTTTGATATTATTTCACTATGGATAATTAAACAATAATAATATATTAAAAAAGTAATAATAATAAAAAATAGAAAAAGATGTTTCTTTGATAAATTGTTGAAGAAAATAAAGAATTTTCTAATTAAGAATTTCTCTCATCCAATTCAAATCTGTGTTTCATTGCCAATTATGCGAGTTCATCACATTTTTGTATTTTTTAAACATACGAAGTATGGCTTATGCAACTACAAGTATTATATTTATATATAATAGTCATAACCAAGACATGGAATTTTAACGTAAAGTTATATTTACATTGTGATTCAATACATATTCGTATTTGAATATCTTTGTATTAAATACAAAATCTTTAGTTATATACTTTTTTATATTTCATCATTTTTTAATAAATCCATATATTTAAGATTTTGGCACTTATTTAGACGAATTCTAAAAACTATATCATTTTTACTTTACACATATTTATTTGACGACTTTTATTATTTTATTTGTAATAAATTCACAGACAGATTAGTATGATATTAAAATGTACTTTGTACTTTAATGTAATTAAAGTTTAACACCCAAAAATAATACAATGTTAGAAAATACATATAAATACATACTTATGAACTAAAAGAAATCTTAAAGAATATATGGAAATTTTATTCAAACATTTTATGACGAAAATTTTGTATTTTACAAAAAAGTAATTTCAAGAAAAGTAAATCAAAAATACATTTTTATAATCTAAACAGGATTTTATAAACGAATCATTTTTATTATTTTTAATAAAACAATTTATATAATTTGTGTACACTAATTAAAAGTGTATTATATTATTGCGCAAATTTATATTAGGCGCATTATTATGTCCATGTTTTNATTTTTATTATTTTTAATAAAACAATTTATATAATTTGTGTACACTAATTAAAAGTGTATTTTTTAGAACTTAAAGTTCCGTGCTTGGTCATTACATATTATTACAGTAATAATTATGTATTATAATATAATAACTAATGTCATTGTGTATTTCAAACACAATCACTCTAACTTAAAATTTTCTTTTTTAATAAAAATTGTAGAACAAGTAGCAAATGTCTTAGAAAATTTTTAGACAATCATGTTTTAATAAGAGTTACTACTTACTCGCGCGCCACTAATTATTAACTTGCACTATTAGAAGTATGTATTTGCGTGCAAGTGCAATGATTTTGTGAATTTATAAAAATAGTAGAAAAAGTTCAATTGTGTAAAAAATAATGTCAACTAAAAACCATATTTGTATAAGTACGACAATACCGAAATTTTAATACTAACATTGGGTAAATATCATGAACGAGTACAATTCATTAGCGTATTTTACATGGGAGCTTGTTTATAAATGTCAATGTCTAATATTTTTATCTAATTATTAAACTGCTTAAAAAAATTAATGATAAGTAAATAAAATTACTAAAATTAAAAAAATTCTAATTATTATTGTAAATATATTAAGAGTAAAGTCATTTTTTATTTTTATTAATTTTCGTAGATATTATTATATCTCTTTCCTATAAAGATGTACTTACTTACTGGATAGGACTGCAACGGGCTGTCGACTCGGTCATCTGTCGTACCTCTGGTGTAGTTGACTAAATACCTACCAACTGTATTGATGGCGCCTAGTGTTTCAGAGATTTTAGCTATGGCCTGTGGTGACAAATATCGTGCTTCTTCCGAACCGACGGATGGGTATTCAGGATTTTCATTTGGAATATTATCTTGAAATTCTGATGGTAACTTAGCACGTCTGCTTGACTTTGCATGTCTACTCTCAGGGTATATAAACTTTCCATCGTCTTCCTTGACTTCGCTTGAAGGAAATCTAAAGGTTTCAGGTGAGTAGGACGTTTGCCTTTGTGGCCGACTGTAATAATATTGCTGACGACTGGAAGTAAATTCGTACTCTGAAATAATAACAGTTTTGTAGTTAATATAAAAAATTTTAAAATCATACTAAATGGAGTCGAACAATTAAAGAAAAAACTGAAACTCAATCAAATCGTACGAGCTTTAATATCCTCAAATTAAACAATCTAAACAATGTTAAAGTTTTCTAGAAAATCCGATGGTTTTACCCTCTCCATCTACAATTCTTAATCTCTTTATTACTCTCAAAATACAATATCAGTTATTTAATCATTTCTTTTATACATATTATTATCTTTTTGTTCAACTACATCACTTTTACAACTATAAGTTATATAAATAATGACTAAGATGTAACAAACAACAGTTATTACCACCCATTCGTTTAATACAATATAAATATTCCAGATTATTTTTAAACATATTTTTCAACTTAATTCTTGAGCATACTAACTTAGTGTCTTTATAATTATCCATACTTATAATTGCATATATTCTAAGAAAATGACACATTCATTTTATTTAATACTAGTTATTGACCAGTAATATTTCACTTAATCTGTTATCTATCTAAAATAATAAAAATAATTAAAAATTCTCATTTAACTTTTTAAAGTTACCCTTTAATCATACAATTATAAGTATCATTTCCTTACAATATACTTGATATTTACTAAGATTCATAAAAATAAATACAATTTTAATCTGTACATTTTTATGAAAAAAAAAACATTGATGCAAAAATAGGTGGTAGTGTTTTTAATAAATCACACTAAATAGTATGATATAATTTATTTCAAGTTGCTAAATTTTACTTTATTAGTTTAGGTGTAATTATCAGGGACTGAAATAGAACCTAAAAAACCGATTCTTGATTTAGAAACTATTTAATATTTAAATGCTTAACTGAAAGAGCAATTTTTATTTTCAGATAAACATATTTATGGAATAACTTTTATCATACCATCAAGGTAATATCATAGTAAATTAACATTTAACTAATATATTTATATATTAATTATTTATATATATAACATGTCTAAAGAGTTTTTTTACCCAGATAATTTGTTTCATTGCAAAAAATTTAATTAGATATTTCGGAGACATCGAGTTATTTTTTTTAATTCAAATAACTATTTATAGTTTATATAAATATGTATAAGTTAATTACGATATTCACAAAATAATAACAAAATGAGCGATATTCTATATCTATAAAACATGTTAATTACTTCATCAATAATATGATATAACATTTTTAAAAACTACGTTTATGTAAATTGCAGGATAATTTAGTTTGCATAATTCACATTTGTATAAATTTCATTTTTTTTATTTTTAAGACAATAATTTTGTAACAATTAGATAACTGTATGGAACAATAATTGCTAAATTCTTGTTAAGGTTGTGAAAATTTGTCACGTAGTATTACATCAGTTATACTAACTCTATTGTTGTATAAAGCTAAATCTCACTAAAACGTTCTAAGAAAACATGTAATTAATAGTTTTTTTCTAATACATGTTTGATTTTTGACAACCATGCTAATATTTGTTATAATTTACAATAATTTTTATAATGGACACTAATAATTTCAGTTTTATGAACTGCATTTTAGCGTTAGATGTTTATTACGAATCAATTTTAATTTTTTTTTAAATTAATTTTTTAATTTCTAAGGCGGAAATTAGAAATTATGTAAACAAACTTAATTTTCTATAGTTAGGAAACAAATAATTGGACTAGTAAATATATTTTATAATAAAATTTAAAATTAATCAAATATAATCTATTTATTATGGTTTTCTGCAATTATCTGGTAATTTTAGAGAATATAGTGACATTGTTTTGAATAACATAAAATATTTAATTTTCTTATTTATTGTAAAATATTTTAAACAGAATCTTTATAAATGGGATCAGAAAAACCCTTAGTATAGAATCACAGTTTGGAGTAAAATAATTTGCAAAATCAATGGAGTCACCGATAGAAAATAAAATTTGAAATCAGTGACTGGTTACCGTAGATACATCTTTATCATTTAACAATCATACTCATAACATTGCAAAATGAGAATATTGACTTGTACTCAAATAACCCTATAGAAATATCATTGAGAACTATAAAATTTAATCGGTATTTAAGATAATGCTTTCAAGGACCTCCTTATAAAGATTGTGACAATATTTAATACTCAGCACCATGTGGTTAACATAAATTCCAGTTTAATAGATTTTTATGATGAAGAAAATCATCCATAGACTATCAGCTCTATAATAAACAAGACTTATGTATCGATACAAAGTAATATAATCTTATTACAGTTTTAATAAAAATTATCGCTATTATTTATTTTTTTTTGAAAAAAAAAAAAATTAAAGTATACATTATAGTATTTTATGGTAAACTGTAATAATTTTTAATAGTATATAACTAAATGAAATGTATGATTTTCTTGTGTTCAATTGAGAATTAACTTTCACATTAGACGTTAACTTATTATGGGGCAACTTAAGTGAGTAAGTACTATTAGGTTAGTAATGGAGATACATTTTTAAACTTATATTAAGCATGCCGATATTTGTACTTAAAAAAAATATGTCCGAATTTTCACATACACATACTGGAATTTTTTAACGCATACAATATATGGAAAAATTTTCAAGAACTATCTATTAAGTATTGTTTAATTTTGGTAATTCGTAGTTAAATTCATTATTAATTAATAACGAATTTTCAACATATTCCTAGAAAACAAAAATATATAATTTCCTAAATATTTGGAGGCTGATTAAATATTTAGGGAGTCTTCGTCTGCTTTCCTATATCTTTTTGTCATCGCTGTTAATTATAAAATGTTAAAAAGAAAATTCAAAATAATGATTTTTCCGGTTAAGGCAGTTTATATTAACACTTGTTAATCGAAAGATATAAAGTTTTTATTAGATGTACCACATAAACCTTTTTGTACCAAGTACAACTTACAGTAAAACTTAAAAAAAAACTTTACTAAAATCCGCAATGTTTACTCATAAAAACTTTCACTAGCCTATCACATCCTAGGCGTGACATTAACGTTTACCTTCAAAACAAAAGTATAGATAAGTGACTAATACTAATTAAGATTCACTGAGAATAATATTAAGTTACTTTTTTGTAAAAGTCCCGAACCTGTCTTATTTAGACATCAGAAATATCATCAAATCGATTGCCTGTTTAATGTTTTAATGTCATTTCAAACAAAAGTGTTAGACAAACGAATAAATATTAACTGTATTTTTATTTAAATCAATCTACGCTCTACGATAATATATATATATAAGAATACATCACTTTTACCAATAAAAATATAATTATTGTTAAGTTTAGAAATTGTGTTAATAGTGTTGGCGTATTCAGATACTATCCAACAGACGTTCATGATATGTGGTCGATTGTAGTTGTGTGTCAGGTCGTCAATTAATCATTACTAATACGTGTAAGATGTTCGTTTAGTGATTATCAAAAGCCAAACGCTACTGGTCATTCTCCAAAATATTAAATCAGAACCGGTTGTTGAAAATCATAACATTAAAACGATTTTTTTATCCCGGGCGGCACAATAATGTTTTGTACTATTAGTTTTTTAATCCGGATTGTTTTCATGATACAATATTTCTTTTTTATTAGGTATATTGCATTGAACTCGTGTAAGGATTAATAATGCATATTTAACGAGATAAATAGAAAAGTTACCATTGGCATCTTTGTAGCACAATTCACAAAATTCAAATATTGATATTAGAAAAAAATCATAATAAAATAAAGTTAGAACAAAAAATATAATCAAATATATTTAAACACATGTTATTTTCGAATGTTTTCCTGTTAATTTTGTTAAAAACCTATCTATTAACAAATTTTAATACTTAGAGCTAGTAATGAATCAATAGTAAATACTTACTGTATAAAGTTATTAAAACGCTTAATCGGAACATAAATTTTTCATAAAAACTTTATTTTTTACTACGAGAACTCTATTTTGGAGTAGAATAATCTATTTTAAGTCTAACAGTAGTTTTGAGCTTGAGTAAAAATACAATTAAATCACATAGTTTGATCTCTAATGACGCAATATTAAAATATTTTACAAAAAAACTGTACATCATTAATTAATATATCTTAGATTTTGCAAAAAATTTACATAACGAGCAAGCAAGGCTGGTACGAAAAAAATTATTTTTTACTAATTTTTATTGTTAACTGTTAACTTTGTTGTATATAGTGAAGTATATGTATTAATTTTTATAATTTCTATTCAAAAAATCTACACTTGTACGAGTTCACAAAATGAAATAAGTAAAATAAGCATTTAAAGTATTATATTTTAGGATTTAACCCGTCATTTTCAAACCTACACTTGTTATGTCAGTTTATGTGCAAATACTGCTAAATTATTATTTTACCTGAAGAGTGTGGGAAGTGGAAAATGTACCAACTGATTTTTTCGCCTACAGTACTCATGAACTTTTTCGAAATTTCTAAGAAACCTAATCGGAATTTATCTCAATATTATGATCAAAATATTTTTAAAAATGCATAATTTCTTTTGTTTTTTTATTTTTTAACCAATAATTTCGTTAATATAATTGTAAAACCACCTACGCTAACTGTTCACTTTCCATTTTGCTCACTCAGATCTTAATATCCGGTTGTGTGTGTGTGTGTGCTATACCGATGTTGTTGCCCGTCAGATATATCTATTTATAATATTAAGTTGAACCTGTACGTGTATTTAGAGTACAACCACCCGACCGATTTATTATCACTTAAAACGTATTACAGACATAGTCGACGTTGTAATATGTTTTAATGGAAACAAACAGACGGTGAGTATTTTAAATGTATATAGGTTGATAAGTATAAATTATGCTTAAATTATTGCACCTAACTTCTCGAGTTGGCACAGAGAAAGTTGAGCGACAACGCTGTAAAATAAAAAAAACATTGAAAACGCGACAGCGGTGTATGTAATATAATATGCTAAAATCTGACTCTAATTGTTTTCTCTTCTGTCTCTGGCGCATCGCTTTTAGTTCTTTCTACTAACCGTCTTCGCAGTCGACTCGGACATCACAAGTTACATAATGTCGTACACACATACTCCGTTCTCATACTCATCGATTGTGCAATATTTGCTCGACTATAAAAAAACCATTCTGGCATACGAACGCCTGCAACGCAATGACGATCACAGCCGGACAAGGCGTGGTATTGGGAAAAAATAAATAATATAAAAACTCCCTCCCGTCTATTCATTTTTCTCGGTAATAAACCAATTTTGCATACCGGAGAAAGTTTGGAGGTCGCGTTACGTAACTCGCTACAGTTTAGCCGCTCGTTTTTCCAAGTCGACCGATGCTAACAATGACCCCGTCGGCCGTCGTTTAATCATAACGCATTTGTTCATTGCACTCTCAGGTTTATATCAAAGTTCATCTAATTTTACAACAGAGTGATTCATTGGAAATATCGGTGACTTACCTTGTGGGTAACTTCCGCCGCTGCTGTAATACTGTTGTTGACGAACACCTTCTACCGCTAAGCAATAGAATATCCCTGAAAAATAATAAAAGAACCAAATTGTATTGTCGTTCAATTAGGAAAGTATATGTAAATTATTTATCAATGACACTTTGTACGCGATGCCGAATTATTACAACAATAATTAGCCGCCTACGGATGACACTGGTAAAATCCGATTCGTAATCTCAAATAACTGTTTGCAACATGTCAAGGAGATCTGTTTTGTAATGTTGAGAATATTTCAGTTTTCAAAACTAAACGTTTTTGTTCAGAGAAAAAAGAGTAAATTACTCAGTGGAGACAAATATTAAAACATGATGCTTTCTCGTCATTCAAACGTTATCGTTCATACGAAACTGTTTTAGTTTGATAATAACATGGTACTTATGCTTTTAGAGACCCGACACGCATCGTTAGGTCAAGTTTATGTAAATTTATTAGGCTCAGTAAAATTATTTTTAAATAATATTGTCATGATAATAGGTATTAACTTTTAAAAATGAAACAATTCAAACGTTCACTACGTGGGCTAAAGTAACGATTGTGACTTTTTTTTGTAATTTTTTTACCGGAAAAAGTTTTTATTTTATAGCCAAATGAGGCACTTCAACTGTAGTTCTACGGCATTATGTTATGTTAAAATATAAAATGTATATTTTACATTTTTATAACTGCAATATGTAAAATATAAATGATAAGCTAAATAATATAATGGAATTCGGTAAATTGTAGTAATTTTTGAGAGACTCACGATGTGTACACATAAAAATTCAGGAATTTATTTAGTTGCCAGGTAAAATATTGTATGAACATAAATATCCATATTTTAAATTCAAATTGATTTATTTGCAAGTGTAATGTATTGTTTCATCTATTATTTTTCTACACAACAAAGATAATTGAATAATCATAAGAAATGTATTGTGTACTAGGTTTGATGTTAAATTAAATGTATATTTTGGTATATTTGACGTAATATAAAATATTTTAAAGCTTTAATTATGTTTAACTGCCATTAGTCACTTAAAATTTTGTTAATTATAAGGTAAACATTTGTTCTAAATAATAAAATATGTTCAAATGTAAGTAAAACATAAACACACCATAGGTTTATTGGATGTTGATTAAAGCACATTCTATTTTCATTTAATGATACACATTTCTATACGATAAATGATACTTTTAAAACTTTAAAACAAACAATAGGCTTTGTTGTTAGTGTATTATTAATAGTATGTTTGAGCAAATATATGGAACATACTATAAATAGCATATGATTAATAACTTTTCAAAGTCTTATGCGTTGGAACGGGTATAAGTAATAGTGTCAAAGAGTAAAAAATGTTAATATTCCTTTGTTTTTTTGCCTAGATTGGGTACTTCAGTATCTATTTAACTACCATTAAAGTCTCCGTAATACAAACACAATAGTTATCATACAAATAAATAAAAAATAATGAGAAAAGTAAGCGTAAGCATTCTACTCCAGTGCAAATTGTGATAATTAAGTAAAATTGAAACGGTTAATATTTCTTTGTCATTGTTCGAACAAAATAGATAGTAAAATACGCATAAAATGTGGACTCTGTAGAAAAAACTAGTTTCTACGCACATCGATGAAAGTAAACTAATAACTTAATTTTACTACTCCAGTAAGTCTAAACGAAATAAGTAAGTAACATTGATGATGAGTCCCAATCAGCAGTGCCGATATTATATTATGCAATTTATGGAAGTGAACAAACCCGGGAAGGAGAATAATAGATTTACAAAGTATAATTACTATAATGAGCGTTTTGATGGATCACCCGAAAGTGCAATGGTTCGGTGAAAACACAAGTAACGCCTATGAGAACAACCGGGTAAACAATATCCGGGATAAGCGCCAGCCTAGTTCGGTCACTCATCTATAAGTTATGGCCGTGTTTCGCTGGGAGAGGGCGTTCGTTTTGGACGGCCGACTTGACCGCGAAAAAGAAAACAAACCGTTGTTATTGAGTGTTACAGTATTGTAAAAAATGATTGCCCGTCTCTATACTCCGTCCGACATCAAGGCCGTTCACGGATATTCGAAGGTCGTGACGTGACCAATATACACACACAGATATGCGGAAAGTGCAATCATAGCAACATCCGCTAAGGGCATTGTGGCCGCAGTCTTTAGATGTATTCTGTACGCATTTAATTGGGGACTTTACACAAAACAATGAAAGATATGTACAGTCGTAATTATAATTTTTGTTCATTTCTCCGTGTTATCAACCATCTATTTTTCAACATCGTACAAACATCTGTGCAACTATAAACGGTGAAAATATCCCTCGCGGGCTACAAATAGCCGGCCGCTAACACGTCTTCTCGTTTAAAGTTTATTTTATTTCTTTTTAATTTTTCTAGTGAACTTTGTCTACAAGCGTCGGAGGCAGCGCCTATAAACAAGATATGGCGACACTCGTTTATCTTTATAGTATAGCAGTGCATATCCAATCATTTTCTAACCACTTCGGGCTACTTGATATTAAACTGAAGTATTATTATAATCTTCAGCCGTACAAAATTAGTCTAAAACAACGTCGATCTGCCATAAACAATAATATTATTATAGGAATTAGTACACAAACAGATTTCTTTCGGCCAGTGTGTATAAACATAAATACTTAAATTATGCATCTGTTAGATGTATCGTTTGGCTGATTGTCACGTGTCGCTTTCACCGACAATCACAATAATATTATAATTTTAAATATAATTATTTAACACGATCAGAAATAATTATTTTAATGAATTGAATTTTACGGATGTGTTACAGCTTTACGTTGGATTCCAGAGAGTTAAGAAAAATGGCATGTAATCAAAGGTTCGAGGCGTTTAAAATCGTTCGTCTAATAGGTTAGAACTAAATAGATTGGTAAACCACAGATAAATTCTTTTGCTAATTTTGACAGTTGACAGTCTTCCACAGCTTTCTCAGTGGTTAAGATCAACAAGAAGAAAAGATTTTTCAGTGTTGTTAACTACCTAAAAGATAGCTTATTGTTTTTATTTTGAGGTAATTAGCTCTGGTAGATTTGCGGTACGCGGTCAAAAGCAGTAAAAATGAATTAAATTTATGAAAGTTGTCAATAATGCTTATCAAACGCATTAACAACGACAACGATCAATACATGCGACTTAAAAGTATTAATTATACTTAACGCATTTATAATGTACCAGGAAATTACCATTACATATGAGTCCAAGTACGGAAGTAATATACTAGTCCTCGTTGAACGTAACGTATTATATGAAGTTGTACGTACATAGAATATAAAACAATTGTTCAACCAAAATGTTTCTCTTTTTAAATGATTCAATTTATTTGAAAAATTCGTTTTTATTTGCATTAAAATTGTTGAAAACATTATAATTTTACGCAAAAGCATATGTGTCTTCTGAATAAAATTTAGTTAAGGGAAAGATAGTTTTTCCAGTTTCAAACAAATGCAGAATACAAATTATTTTGAAAATTTTTAAATTCTTATTAAGTGATCAAACTTCAAAAAACGTTTCATTTCATTTTTTTTGTTGACGTTCATTTACTATTTCAGTGCTTATCATAACATATTTTTATATTTAGAATAATAAACATAATCGAATATGAAAACCAATTCAACAAATTAAATATAAACTTCCGAGGAAAATAAAGATCAAAATATTATAAATTTATGGTGCCAAACATAAATCATTTAAACGAAAAATATAAATTAAGAAGAAAACTACTTGGAGTACTAGATGAAGTAAGAATTACTGAGCAATGAACTTTTTGATATGACCCTGGTAGATAATCGTTTTAAAGACTTACACGTCATAAGTTTATAATTTATTAGATGTAACATAATAATAATGGTATCAACCGGAATGATAATAATTATTATCCAATACANGGTATCAACCGGAATGGTAATAATTATTATCCAATACACTTTCTCATTGTACGTGTTATGATTTTTTGGTAATAAAAAACCCGGAGGTCACTCTTGTATTGTATACACTTGTAGTAAACATGACGTTTACTAAGAACTTTTTTAAAAATTCAAAGCAAGTATACCCCTCTTCTTTCCTTTAAGTCATCTCAGAGTCCATTCGAATTTAATGTCAGCATAAGTATTATAATTTTTAGATTGTGCAATTGGTAAATCATAATATGCATGCTAATTAATAACAATGCTGCAAGTTTCACCTGTGACACAATGATATTCATCGAACATCGGGGTCAAGTTGATTTTGATTTGATCATTATTACGTTTTCTATTGTCTACATTTTAACCTCCCACTTGTTTTTTTTAAAAGGCACTTATCATAAACTCTGAATAGATAATTATAATAATAATAACTTCTAACATTGTTCATTTATTTACTGAAACCATTTAGAAAAATATTATTTTATAATTTCTTGGAAATTTTTTTGACTTGATGTCATTAATTGACAGTCAGGTCGATTTTAGATGACAACACAGTTACATGAAGTCTTGAAACTCATAAAAGAATATACGTATGCTTAGATTTATTGTCTTGTGTCCGGCTTTCGCCTGAAAACAAAAAGACTGCGACTGTGACCATTAAATACGGTATAAAAGGACCTATGGAAAAAATAATGGTCGTAATAACAGAAAAGTGGGTCGATTATTACCGTTCAGCCGTTGCTTAAATACTCAAACTCTTGAACCTGTGACAAATAAAATTTTTTTCAAAATTAATTATTCTTGTGAAGTTTTATTAAGTTTTTGTTGATAACCTTGACTTGCAGAATACATCGACTTAGTCTAGACGAATCAAATGTTATATGTTATATTAAAATTTATAGTTACAAGAAGATATTAACAAAAGTATTCTTCACAAAATCACGACTTAACAGTTTTTATGTGTTATATTCAATCTGTAAATGTTTAGCTTAATACATAATATTATTAATATAATAATATATTATTGAGTTTAAACGCCTTTGAAAAAAAAAACATTAAACATTGACATTAAAGATAATTAATGCGTTAATTATTTAATGTAATCAATATAAAACGAGGAAATAGTTTCAGTGTTTAACAATTTAAAAACTAATTTTAGTTTCTTCACACATGTGTAATTCTATTATACTAGTAATTAATTGCAATTCTACGCTTGGTAGGAGTAAAAATTTTTCCTTCGAAGTAAAAAAACCTTTGCTATAGGAGTACGTTACAACACAAGTGATATGACTGCAGTTAAATTAATCAGTATAACGTTTCTTACCCTTTGGTCATCAGATTATTACTCTTTTTCAAAAAGAAATAATTAAAAAAACCGAACATTGTAAACACATTAAGAAACTGCTATCTAATTATATAACCGAATAAAACGATTTTTTAAAAAAAGTATCTTGTATGATGGACAGCTGCTATTCAATAAAANAGTATCTTGTATGATGGACAGGTGCTATTCAATAAATGCTTTAAAAGACAATGAATTTAATAAAAAAAGTGTAATTTTTTATAAAAATGAAATATTAGTAAGAAATATAAAAAAACAATGAATTGAAATAGTTTTTCTTTAAATTTAAACGTCAGGAGAATTATTTTTTGCTACATGATCCAGAATTTAATAACTGGACATGATTAATCATTGTTTTTGGAACTACATGAGCTAAATCAAAGCGAAAAAAAAATGCAATAACTTTCCGTCAATCTTGAATGGTTTTTGAAAATTGATTGTTTTGTATAGCTAACATACAAGCTTTACAGTTTTACATAACGGTCCTAATGTGTTCGTGACAGTGTCATAGACGTTTCCCATCTTTTTCCGATAAGGAACTATTAAAAAGACTATATTTTCCCATTTAATATTCCGTACTTTAACGGAAAGATCCGACCGAATAGAACAGTTCACGTTTCTATGTGATTGCAGTGGTGCGCGACCATAATGATCAAAAATTAACTCTTTATGTGGATCCCAACGAGCCGTGTCATAACGATGTTTTACTATTTATTCGATGGTTTACATTTTGTGCATTAAACGTAACTAATTACATTTTTGTGACATGTGACTCATTCTGGAGAAGAAAGAAAGGCGTAGACACTTAAAACATTATTGTCTGTTTCTGAAGGTTTTAAAATATAATCGTATCACCTATAACATACTTGAAGATAGTGCTCTATATGCTTTATGAACGTTATTTTTCATTACTTAAGTAAAAAAATATTTATAATTGATAATTTGAAAAGTTCAAACAAATATTTTGATTCGGGATCTCAACTTTTATTTATATTTCAGCGCCGTTAAGTTATTAATTGCGTGTTTGCATACACGCAATACATAAAGATATTAGTCCCCAATAATTAAAAAACATTATATATATTTGAATATGTTAAAGCTTTTATGGATTGTTATATTGTAAATATTCTATACAATACATGTACAATATTTACAGACATGAATAATTGTGGATATTTAAAAAATTTTATACATTTTTATATAAAAAAAAATTTTAGGGTCAGGTAAAAATAAATTTAGCACACTCAAAATTTTACTATAGTTTCGCCTATAATTAGGAGACCCTTTATATTAATGATATTTCTTCCATACAAGAAGACCATATTTGTCAATAATCATCCCAAAAGAGGATATAGGGAGATGCTATGATCTATTTATATTTAATCATTTTAGTCAGTATTAAATAAACAAATATTTAAAAATTAGTACATCTTAGGCCCTTGAACTGAATGAATTATCTAGTCCAAATATCAATATCGTTGATATTTAATATTGCTTTTGTTAAAAAACATAATCTATATTTTGTTTATGTTTTCAATCGTTTTATCAATCCAAGTATTAAATTCTTGACTGTGTTTATGGTTGAATACATCGTTAATATTTGATCGTTGATCAAATGGACCAGAACTAGGTAGTTTACGATTAGTACACTCGTGAGTCGTGAAGAATTTATTTTATTCAATTAAATATGTCAGCAGATCAATGAGACATTAAATATCAAACAGTATCTATGTTAATATTGGCACAATGTATTACTGTGTGGATATATTTTTTATGTATTAAAACTATCAATATGATTTACTTGCTAAATATTTCATTTAAAACGATTCAATAAATTACTGATTGATGTAGTTATGTTTTATGTATTTTATCATAACCTGTCATGTTATGCACAAGTGAAAATAATAATATTACAAAACAAACTATATAAACATGATAGATAAAATGAGTTAATTGTCTATTACCATAGAAATAACAAATTATTTTTTATTGAACACCTACTGCTAAAATATTTAAGTAGATAGTGAGCGTGCATATTGTTAGAAAATTACTTAATTTGTTGTTTCAAGTGAAACTCGTTTAACTTGTTATTATAGACGATAAACTTTGATAGTACAAAAACTAAATATTGATCTTAAAATTTAAAAGTTAAATTTACATAATGAAGAAGATAAATACAAATATTTTAAGTGTGTTAGAAGATGTGAAATAATAATACTCAGAGAAACTGTTATCGTAAAAAAAAATTTCTGTACTGTTTTCTTTTTTATGTTCAAAACTTGTATCATTGTAAAATCAGTTATTTTTAGTTTACATTGAACTTACTCTTAATTAAGTACGCTTTTACTAGAATACAAAAATGATTTAAATAAGAGTTATTTGTACAGATTTAAATTTTTATGAAATATTAAATTTTTTCCGTTTTAAAAACTTTTTGTGAATTTTGTACAAAATGATGTAATAATTATAACTTAAGTTAACTAAAAATTAAGGCGATTCAAAATTATTATTTTTCGATTAAAGACGATATATATCGATTAATTATATTAATTAATTATTAATATACAATGGTGATTTTAATTATTTACTATAAAGTTAATATTTTGTATTCCATTTTTGAGCAACTAAAATTTCATAATTTTATTTCAGTTAAGATTGGAAAACAAATTATAAAAAGGTTCAATAAATAATTTGTTTTCCAATCTGTTCAATGTCTGTTGTAGAATTTCCTAGATTGAATTTGTGTGTAAAGAAGAGTTAGGTTACAAAATATCATTTTCACTTGACTGGACTTTTTTTGTACTAAAGAAACTTTACGCTATTTTAAAGGTTATTAATAATATTATTACCATTACCAGAACTATATGCATGGTAAATTTTGTNGACGGGCCTTTTTTTGTACTAAAGAAACTTTACGCTATTTTAAAGGTTATTAACCATTACCAGAACTGTGAATTATATGCATGGTAAATTTTGTTAAGTTAATCCAGACATACAATCAACTAATACAAATGTTTATTAATTGTCTAGAAAATTTAGTAATGTTTTTTTCTAATGTTATAGTTTTAGAAGGGTTAATTCCCATCAAAACGAAAAATATTTCTGCGTTACTTACTACGACAGTTACACAAATTTGGGACCCTTTAAAATGGATCAAGCAAACATTATAATTGTATATAATTTACAGCCCTGAATAATACCCACTATTATTATTAATATTACTATATTTTCAATGTCTAATTTTATATGTGTCGTTATTTACTTTAAAATATATATATAAAAAAAATTAAAGTTTCATCTTGTACTTTGTCTCTTATGTAAGATTTTTAATGACCTTAATGAATTTTGAAAGATAAGTGGATGTCCTACCGAACGTTAAAACGTCTATGATATTAATTATTTTATGAACTCATTTTGGTTTTTGGTCTAAATAGTATGATGTCTCACATTTTAAGTCTTATATTGGTCTTACAGTATAGAATTTCTATTTTTAAAACTAAAGTTTGAAATGAGAAAAGTTTTCAAAATAGATGTTAAAATTATTAATGTCTACTAACCTAGTAGTATAGGGGTGCATCTCGACCACATGATCCAAACGTATCCTCGGTTGAGTTTTGCTGATGGTACTGACCATTAACAACGCACATTACCAAACGCGAACCGAAGCGAACCGTAAGTATTTCGGGGCTCGCGGATACTGCAGTGGTGTTAGTGCGGTACGAAGTCAGGCCTTGGTCGACTCTGCCGCCAAGTCGTGGGAGTACCGCGCGGTTACCATTTAGTTAGTATAGTTGTCGGCATGGCATGGAGGAGGTGGTTCGTTGGGCAACGAGAGATGGAAAGAAGAAAGAAAGAGAGACGGGACTCTCCCCGTTTGTGGCATGTCTGCTCAGAAGAAAGTGAATCCGTACACGACGACCGTGGGCAAGGACGCCTTAAGATGACGTCACATATACACCAACAGAAATTCAGATGTTATTTTTTATTATTACTGCTTTTAAACGTTCGCCTACGCCTAATCAAAAGTCGTGAAAATCTCTTAAAGTCTTTTACCAGATTTATAATAGATGATAACATTACAATAGTTAAGTTTTGTTAATATGATAACTGTATAAAAGCAATTTAAAGCATCTGCAATAAAAACTGTATACAGGAAAAGCGAAGGAAAAATTCATAGTAATTTAATATTATTGAAAGTAATTTATATTTAACTCAAATGTAGAAAATAAACGGTTTATATTCTTGAACTATAAAGCAGAGCATTTATGTAAAATTCAAGTTTTTAATTTCTATGGTTTTTAATAAGAATGAGTTGCAAATAAGTTAATATATCACATAAAATTGTTCTTATAACAAAATAGTTTTATCAAAAATTCAAATTCATGGTAAATTGTTTACTGAAATTTTTATTATTTAAAATAACTAATGTAAATTTGCAAACATAATCAACAATTTAACATTTTTATTTAAAAATCTTATTCATTTTATATTTTAATAGTAATTTTACGAACATTCGTCTTTCTTTATCATTGTATAAAGTGACTACATTTACGGATAGCATGCATATGCGTACCCGTGTTATTAATTTGGTTCTAAAATACAGTCTTCTGACCTCAGCATCTCAAGATCTAAAAAGAAAGAAGAAATAGACCCAATATTCTATCTTACCGTACTACATATTTATGCGCACTAAAAAAAATAAATGAAATGGCCTCTCTGATTGTGTAATGTAGTATTTTAAATAAACATAAACAATGAATGATATTTGTTCTAATTTTATGAGTTTTTAGCTCAGAAAGAATTATTTAATTCAAAAAGAACGTTATAGTTTCTTTTAGAGGCATAATTCTTATAATTTACATTTTACTATTTTGTCGCTAACCGGTTGTTGAGTGAAACGTTTTGAGATAGATTTTATAACTATGAGGTTGAAAGATATTAAAAAGTTCGAATTTTTTAATATAAGTTCATAAAAAAGAGTTAGAATTAACAAAATCATTCAAATATTAGTTTAACAATATTTAAATATCATTAATACTACTAACTTTTTCATATCTTATGACATCAATAAATATGTAAGAGTGCACTGGCTGACTGATTCATGAGATTGAATATAAAACATATAAAAAAGAGAGTGGTTTGACTATTGCTACATGAATTATTATTTATTATTCAGAATGAACATCGCTGTATATGAAACGAACTTGAAGAAACAACGAATTCAATTTGGTGTCAAATTATTTCTTATACGAATATTCGTGACCTCGAGAAATTGAACTGCCCAGGAAAAGTATGTATATCTATCATAAATTGGATTCAGTTGATAAGGTGAACAGTGAAATCTTACTCAAAATTAGAAATAAATATAACGATAAAAAATGTTCTTATTCAAGAACAATTCTTATACCCTTCGGTTTTTATAAATTAATATGGTAATCATCTAAGTATTTTAATGATCTATAAAAATCAAATAATTGCAACATTTATTAATAATGTTAACTAATCTTAATAAATATTTTCAATTGAACCTTCAATAATTTTCTCGTGAGTAAAATTTTACAAATACTACATAGAATTTCTTTTTCTTTATACGATTGTTTTACAATCATTGCTCACATTGTTACTTATGAAATAAGAATATAATATCTAAGACAATATTAACTTTACTGAAACAATTGAAAATATCACCTTCAAACGTAATTTTTATTTTAGTATAATACCAACTTCACTTTTATAGATTTAACTCTTTTACCGTTTTGTAGAAACATTATATTTACATTCTTATATATAGTAATACCTAATAAATGTGAGACTAAGATGCTAATTTTAAAAAAAAGAAAAGTCTTTAGATATTTGTTGTGGTCATTTAAGAATTTAAGCTTGAGGTTTACCGGAGGTTATATTTATTTTAAAGAAATTCTGGTTAAGTAATTATGGGGCGAATGAACTCCCCTTGCTTTTATGACCTTGTAATACAACCCTAAAATACTTTTGTCGAGAACATAGTGCTGTTGTAATAGTATGAACATATAAAGAACAAAGACCCGTCTTGTAAACTTGTATTCGAAAATATATAAGAACACAATCACTTGGCTGTGTTAGCTGCCCTTTTCAAACAATAATCTATAGTTAATTAGTTCTGGAATTTTTTCTGGTTACCGACAATAATGTTTTGGATTTGTTACCTAATACACTAAATACATTGACAAAAAGAGTTCGAGTAACTTATAAGCTTAAAGAACTAATTTATTAAGTGTAACAAAATACGTAAAATTATAAATAAATTAACATTAAATTATCTAACATAAAAATTAATCCTATCAACTTATACAGGTACAATAAATAAAAAATATAAATATATATATTGACGTTCTAATAACAGCACAGTCTTTTGTTATACAGCGATGATCGTGTGGTTGACATTTTCAATTCACCTTCTATCATCAATCCTAAAAGAATAGTATTTCAAGTTTTAATAAGTCATTCATCAATTAAATAAATAAATTTAAGTATTATGCTATCAATATTTATATGCAGATGTCCCACCGTGATTTACTAAATTTAACATTAGGTAATGTAGTCAAATTAGTAAATCACGGTGGGACATCTGTATAGTTTTATTATTATTTAAAATTAAAATTATATAAAAAATATTATCAATTTAAAATTAAAAAGTATTAAACTCTAAAAGCCACAAAAAAATACGATATGTATTTCGAAAACAATGTTACTATTATTAACACTAAATACATATTGACACCCCGACCGGAAAAACTCCCTTTTATACCCCTTAGTGACCTTATTATCTAGAGACGTTATCACTAAGTAATATTATGACATTTGCTAGTTTACACAAGTTTAATAATGAATTTTTCAGTGGGCCAAGATCCCAATTAATTAAATTGTACTTATTTTTAAACATTTCTATTGCCTCCCTTATATTAAGTTCTTTGTATTTATTTACATTTAACGCTAGTTTTATGGTTTTAATTGAGTGATTATGTGTCAACAAATGTCCAGCCACCGGTAATTTATCAACTTCTTGATTTTTAATATTTCTTAAGTGCTCTTTAAACTTGATCCCTATACTTCTTTTTGTTTATCCTACGTAACATTTATTACAACTTTTCCATTGTATTTTATAAATGCCTGATTTCCCCCTTCTTCTACTTTATCTTTAGAGTTACCTAATAAATCTCTTAAATTATTACTCTTAGATGTTACTATATAACAAAATTCTTAAAAATTCTAGCTAGTCCATTTGAGATGCCTGGATAATATAAAATAGACGATCTAATTACTTTTTATTCACCCACGCTATTGAGTGTACTAGATGATTCCTTTCTTTATTCCACTTTTGTGTTCGGACTAATTTTGAAATTACGTTTTCGTTATACTCATTAAATCTAGCTATTTTCTTATAACCCTTAGTTCTTTATCAAAATCTATTTTATTCATCGGAATTTTAACTAATCTTATTTATTATATAATAAGGTTTTTATTATATAATTATATTATTCAGTAATATAATTACTAAGTAAATGTGATAATATTTCTTACAGTAAAATAATTTTTATATTGATAACGCAAAATCACTGAATTTAGGTTTTATTCTTGTTATAAAATGGATGGATGTTAAAGGCCTTGATTTATAGAGACCTAAAAAATTAGGGATTACACCTGTTATTTTGAGGTTTTTAATCTATAATATTATAATTATTTGCAAACTAAAATTATCATACTGTAGATTTTTATTTAAATATGTAGAAACTATTTTATAAATTCTTAATTAAAAATAATTAAAAAATCATAGTAATACATAAATATTATTCCATTTCTTAATAAATTTAAGATGTATGTTTGTTTGAACTACTCACCATGTCTTTATAATATTTTTGTTTAAAATAGTAGCAAATTTTTCTAAACTTACTTTGATTTTTATTTACAATTAAAAAAAAATACATTATAGTAAAATTAATACTATCTCAGCTTCGCATCGAAGCTAAAAAAATTAATTCAAGTTACATTGGTATTTAAAAGATGAGTTATTTATTTAAATACTTTTTCCGTATTATGATCTTGATACAGATATTGTATTTCACTATAATCTTAACACTAAAATATAAATAACTCATTACCTCTTGTTATCAGATATCCATACTGCGTGTTCATTTACAGGGGTATAAATCAGTGACCCTACACCAACGCCTGTTTGGATTCCAGCCAGTCTATCATCACACCATAACCCACTTCCAAGTCGACCTTCTTTCTAAAAAAGAAGTCATAAAGTATTATTAGTTAATTTTAAATCACCTGTACACTTGTTTAATAAATAAATATTAAATATTATCTAAAAACAACTTTATTTTGTGAATTCGAAAATAAAGAACATTGATTAATAGAATGTATACTTTACTTATTTAAAAAATATAAATGTAGGAAGTGTATTTCAAAATAACTTTAAGTTTATTGCGCCTGACAAATATTTTTATGACTAAAAATTAACACGAACTCACATTATATTGCATCCTCCAACGGTTGCATGGTAAAATGTAATAGGAACTTTTAATAAAATTTCGTGACGAAAGTCTATCCTCACAATTTTCTACTGAAAACAAAATAAAAACCATTATATAAAATAATTTATTTACTTTATTTTCTTATTAATATTATTTTTAAACACACCATTTTTTACGGTATTTTTGGTTATTGATCCTTGAAAATTCTTACACACTTGATTTGTAACATTATTAGTTTGAATACACGTATGACAAACCTCATCAAAAAGGGGTTCTGACAAACTGACAAGAGCTGGAAAAAGTTATTTGAAGAACATTATTACCCTCACTTTACATAAAATGTGTTGTCTCACCTAAATCATTATGATCGGGTGCATTTTTTAATGCCGGAGACTTAAAATCTTCGTGCACTAAAATGTTTGAAATACCGAGACCTTGAATTCCATTCAACGTTTTACGGCTAACCAAGACTTTTCTCAAACCAATTTTATGTAATCTACATTATCAGTTATTAGTTTTATGATTTATATAGATTTATTATTCTATTATTCTAATTATAATAACTATTGAATAATAAATAAAACTTATTACTAATGGTGTAATTTCTCCTCTTTTTNAAATAAAACTTATTACTAATGGTGTAATTTCTCCTCATTTTAGGCATGAGAACTTTGACACAAATTAATTTACTCTTATAAATTTTTATTTATGTCTTTTTTTTGTAAATCATATTTATCATATTTTAAATAAATATTATTTTTGTGGGTCATTAAAAAATAGTCCGAAAAAAATGTTTATTGGTTAAAAATATTTATTTTTTTCTGATGTTATTTAATTGGGAAAATTTAATAAAACTCTGTTTAAAATTTTAATGAAATTTATTTTCAGTTACCTGGAAGCACAAGTAGCTGATGTAAGTATCCATATATCATCGATAAGTGATCCGTAGCATATTGGCTTTTTATTTTCAATAAATGTTACTTCGCTCTTACATGCTTTTTGGCAATCAATTTTTTCTGATTTGATTTCAACTTCGTCTTCCAACTCCACTGATTGTGGCTCGTCTGAATTCTCAGTTTTCAATTCAATTTCTTTTTCACTTTCTTCGATAGGCTTTATTTCTTTTTTACTTTCTTCGATTGGTGTAATTTCTATATTATTTTCTTCAGTAGTAATTTCTTCTGTTTTGGGCGCATCAATTATAACAGTATCTTGTGTGTTTATTTCGTCATTCACTGGATTTTCAGTTCGAGCAAAGTTTTCATCTGAAGGTTTTTCTGTATCAAAGTCATTATGCACAGTAATGTCTACCGGCTTAATATGTTTAGCAGTTTCGCTAATAAATTGCTCTATTATTTTTTTCACAGCATTTTCTATATCATGTAACTTTTCTAATTGATCAGTATTAGATTGTGTAGGATCTACTTGTCCCCATGCATTTTTCAACATTTTTCTATTTTTAAGTTCAGTGAAAGGAATTGTGCTCAGATTGTTTCCGGCGATATTTGCAGGTGTATTGGTCNTTTCTTTTTTACTTTCTTCGATTGGTGTAATTTCTATATTATTTTCTTCAGTAGTAATTTCTTCTGTTTTGGGCGCATCAATTTTAACAGTATCTTGTGTGTTTATTTCGTCATTCACTGGATTTTCAGTTCGAGCTAAGTTTTCATCTGAAGGTTTTTCTGTATCAAAGTCATTATGCACAGTAATGTCTACCGGCTTAATATGTTTAGCAGTTTCGCTAATAAATTGCTCTATTATTTTTTTCACAGCATTTTCTATATCATGTAACTTTTCTAATTGATCAGTATTAGATTGTGTAGGATCTACTTGTCCCCATGCATTTTTCAACATTTTTCTATTTTTAAGTTCAGTGAAAGGAATTGTGCTCAGATTGTTTCCGGGGATATTTGCAGGTGTATTGGTTCTATTATTATATTTACAGCAAGAAAAAGGTGCACTCGGAGTAAACGCACGTTTAAGTCCATCGCAGTGTCCGATGGGATCTGGTAAAAAATCATCGTCTGTTGTACAGTCGGGTCCCAAAAGACAATAACCGGTGTTGTTTCCACATGTTTTGACTCCAGATATGACAAACAAGCCTAAAAGAATAGTTTTTAATTTTTATTGACTATAAATAATTAATTATTTATTAAAACATTTAAAAAAATGATGAAGCAAAATTTACAACTTCACAACNTAAAAAAAATGATGAAGCAAAATTTACAACTTTACAACTTTTTTTTTATAAACTTGAGTAAAATATAATTAAATAATCAATGAGTTCTAAAGTTAAATAATTTAATTTTTAGCTGAAATACCTGGATCGACCAGTGGTAAACCTGTAGCAGGCATAGAAACTACAACACATACTATTGTACATAAAATCAACATAATGAAGACGTTGTTGACTGATCTAAAACAGAAAAGAGATTGAAACGGGTGTCTGCGGTTTGGCGGAAATAACAAGTCATGTAAACGAATGTCATCCAAATGTTGGCATGTCTAGTGTCTTAAAGTGACATATTGGACCACACCGATGAGTCATTTGCCCCTCGTAAAGCACCGTAAAAAGAAAGAAACAAATTTAACAAAATCATCACCTAAGACACGCCCGCCTTAGTTGGTTTACATTGATATTCATGATATATGATACATTCGGACGGACACGTAGTGCAGTACCGTAACTTTAATTGTGCACAACAATAATATAGTCTGCTGCTAAGTTCTATGACCTTACTAAGCTGACCCAAATAATATATGCGAATTGTGGGACGAATGAAAATTTGCATATTTCATTTTCTCTGCATGGCTGAGATATAGAGACGGTGCTAACATTGAACCCGGTCATTGTCGTCTATTGTGAAGTACAAAGATCACCGACCAGAAGTTATGAAAATAAATTCTACTTGAAAGCTCGTTAATTTTGTATTTATTATTAAACTATAAAAAAACTTTTAGTCGAGACTATTAAACCAAATTAAATCTAATTATATGTTAATATAAAATTAAGCTTGTTCGAAGAAATTTAACTTATAAGTTCTTACTAACTTATATATATATATATA
>NW_026099576.1:12897871-12925856 GCF_025091365.1 Daktulosphaira vitifoliae | reverse complement strand
TTTTGATATATATTTTTACTTCTCTTTTTTGACAACACAAAGAATTAATTCATTTGATTTAATGAATTTTATACAAAAGGTAATTTTTTTATTTAACATCTTTGCCCTTTTAATATATTAATATATTAAATAACAATCGTATTATTAAAAATAGAATTTAATTATTTATAAAATATTATTAATATAAATTATTGTTTGTTACCTTATTCTTAATGAGATACCAAGAAATATCTTCAATATATTTATATACATCCTTAATCGATAGAAAAAAAAGGTTACCAGTAAACTACTGACTAGCTGTTGACTTGTTATTAATATGATTTTCTTTCACTCAACTTCTCCTACCACTTTTTTCAATCATCTATCAAATTTCTTTATAATATTGTAACCATATAAAATAAAACGTGTTTAGTGTTTCAAGTACAATCAAAATTATCAAGTTAGGTCACCTGTTGAGCCTTTCTGGAATCTCATTAAACTCGTTTACTTAATCGAATTTAAAAAAATCTCAGAAAACTTCAAAGTTGGTTTTTAATTGAAATTATTAGATGCTTTTAATAAAAAAATGCCACTTTTTAAAAGCTTTTATCTGAAGTGTTATATATATCTCTCAGTATAAGACAAAAAGTTGAAATAATCAAATGATTTATAGATATAAAGCACGTTTGGCCTAAACATATTGATTGATAAAAACCTTTGACATTTTTGTAGTAAACAGATTTAAAAATTATTTGAAAACATTAGAGTGTAACACGTTTAATAGGTAAAAAGTAATTTTGTCATTGGTCATGTTTTAAGCGTAAATAACATACACAAATATCTATGAAATGTATTGTATATGTAATTAATTTTGACAGTCTTCTATTTTACTTATACTGAATACATTTTAATTTTTGTAAAACATATAAGAATATAGTAAACATTTTAGTTTACTAGTATGATTCTCAAAATTTTAATAAATTGGTGTGAAATTCAAAGCAAAATTATACCATTATAATTTAAGCATATCTTTAAAAAATATGTAAAATTACTTTTATGTAGTTTTTATTAATCATTATTCTATTTCAAGGTCAATATTTTCATGCTTTTTTAAAATTAAATGATGGATAAAAATTAAATTCCTTTTTCTAAAAATTATTTCACAATAGACCCTTCAATATAGTGCATGAGGCTTAGAAATTCTACTGTCCGTGTTAAAATAATCTAGATTTTATATCATATTTTTTTATAAGAATAGATTTTTTTTGGAAGTTCTAATTTTTTTTATATATATGTTTACTTAAAATCAATTAAATATTTAATTTAAATAACAGGTGAGCTTTTATCTAAAATTACCATAAGATATTCTGAGAAGTATTTTATGATTTTTTACACAAAAAATTTAAGTGGAAAGAAAATTAAAGGTTAAAAAATGTCCAAAACAAATCAAAATTAACATTGAATGGGCCCACTTGAGGCAGTAGTTAAATTCATCATCATCTATTAAAGGCAATGCCATGTTGTTGTAGTTAACTTGGGACAGCTAAATATTTTATAGATTTCATCACTTAATTTTGTATAAAAAATATTTTGTTTCTTAATAATACTTGAAAACATTTTANATTTTGTATAAAAAATATTTTGTTTCTTAAGAATACTTGAAAACATTTTACTAGTGCTGTCGATTGATAGGACTAAAATAATAATAATAGATATTAATCTGCCCCAAGTCGGCCTATATGACGGTATGTACAATTAAATCTATTTTATCAATGTGTAAAAAGAACTGTTTTATATAAATGTATTTCTTAGTTAACATATTATAGACAATTCATTCAATTTCATTTATACACTAACGAATAATTATTTTGATAAACATGTTTAATTTTGTCTAAATGTTATTTCTTTACATTTAGTTTTCGACGTATTGAAAAAATATACAAAAACAATTATAATAAATAATAATAAATTAAAACTAAATATAGAATAATCTCGAGTAATTTATTTTTAGGGANTAAAACTAAATATAGAATAATCTCGAGTAATTTATTTTTAGGGACTCTTTAGTGTGAATATTATCAATATTCATTTGAAGTGTATTAATAGTATTACACATTGTTGACGCTTATAATCTGGTTAATCCATCCAATAAATGAGGACACTTTAACATATACACCTGGCACATCTATTCTTCCGCATCCAAATCCCCAGGATACAAGTCCGGCCAGTTCATAAAATCCATCGTCCTGGCACACTAATGGTCCACCGCCATCACCCTACAATCAAAGCAAACATTGATTTACCGATTTAAACTTACTCTAAACTTATTTAAATATATATATTTAACATAAAAAACACCTTACAAAAAAAATAATAATAATAGTAATATCATTACTATAATCTACGATAAATCTTATAATATATTATATATATATATTTAAGTTGATTNAATAATAATAATAGTAATATCTTTACTATAATCTACGATAAATCTTATAATGTATTATATATATATATTTAAGTTGATTAATTAAGACCTCTCGGTACCAACGATTTTTAGGAATCAACTATAGACAATTTCATATTTTATGTACATTACGCAGACCCAAAAGAAAATACTAAATTATACAAAACTAACCATTTTTGTGCCAAAAGTACGACCAAAAATTACGGATACAATGTGATTTTTAAAATTTTTTTTGAATTTAGCATCATGCCGATTGAATATAGATCAGTTTACTTTTTTGAAATTTTGATTTCTTCAAATCCAAGTTCGTTTCAAAAATAAAACCTGTACTTAGGGATTAAAGTAAACAAAATTTCAAAATAAATAGCTGACCAAACTTTTCATCATAATATTGAATTCAATTTCGTTTTCAAAATTCTTATTGCATCAGAAGTTTCGCCGTACTATCGGATTAAAAACGGGCTGTCTTTGACTGAGAAACGGTCGGTTATCCAAACGCCAATAAATTATTTGTATTGTTGTTTACCTGACAGGCATCATTTCCAGATTCACCACCCGCACAAAAACTGCTGGCCGGTAGAATAAAGATCTTTTCGGTAACCGCATTTATTTTACGTATGCATTCGGTATCGCTGACCACTGGTATTTCAGCTGCTCTGATCCGCAATGGTATGGGTCCAGATTCACCCATGTAACCATAACCTGTGACCGTGCACCGCTTTCCGGCCGCATGATTGACACCCCTTGCTGGGAGGCATACCAAGCAAACGCCATCTTTAAGTTCGGCTTGCCCGTGCAACTTCAATAGCGCTATGTCATTATCTAATGTTTGAGAGTTATGGTTATGATGTATATATGTTGTGGCCACTCGAAGAGTTTGAGCGCCTGGACTTCCGTATTTCCTAGTTAGATCGTGATCACCGACTCGTACATAAATAGCATCACCAGACCGTACGATGCTGCAATGACATATACAAAATTATAAAAATACAAACATAATTACTGTAATCAAAGTTATATAAAAATAGTGCACCGAAATTGTTTTTTAGGTAGTCAATATAAAATAAATATCCATAATATTGTCGCGACTTACAGAACAAAAAAGAATAAACCGAGTATAAAGACAACCGAGTTCTACTCAAGTTATAATTTTGTTGTTTCAGGAAAATTTCATTTTTATTGATAAAATTGTTATATTCAATTAAAAATAAAAATAAAAATTACGTGTTCAGAAAGTGAAGACATCAGTTTGTTTACTTAGTACTTACTTAGTAACACAGTGAGCTGCGGTAAGTACCCATTGTGTGCCAATTAATGCTCCACCACATAAATACTGGTTTAATGAATTTATTAACGCCACTTGCCAGCACCACTCATTTGGTTGTGCATCTTCTCCGCCGACCACTCTTGATGATCTTGCTGTTCCTTTGACTCCACATACATATTTACTGTAGGATGGTGGTTTTGTGAATAATGGGTTAGGCGTAGTCAAAGTAGATACCGTTAAGTTAGGTTGGTATTCTAAAAAACAAAGAATTATGTAAGCATATTGAGATTTATATAGTAACAATGTGATGCTTGAAAAATATAAATCAATTACAATTAATGTAATTTCATACTCAATACATTCAAATATACAAGTATTGTTTTTAGTAATCAAAAAATGAAGAATATTTTTTAAATAACTATACTTATAGTTAGAGTTACTAACCTGGAGGTGGAGGATAAACTGCTAAAGAACTTGGTACATGTGGTCTGAATTGTGAAATAGTTTCGTTTCTGTGCGTATTGTAACTCATAAAATTTTGGGAAGGTGGTGGTTGACCAATTATGTTATTTGGCGAATGTACACCGACATTACCATTTTTCTGCTCTGTCATTTCTCGAATTTGATTTTTGGTAGCACAACATTGAGTTCCGTGTTTTCGACATTTGAACACGTCAGTAATTTCGGCGTTTTCTGAAAAAAAAAAAAACATTTACATTTCTTAATAAAAAATAAAATTTACTCCGTCAACAAGTTATCTTTTTTTTTGTTAAATACTTACTGAAACATGTAAAGTACAAATAAGAAAAAACACATGACCCGGGACAATCAGGTCGGTCATCAGGCGGTGGCGGCGGCATGGAAGTCGTAGTTGTTGTAGGACGTGGTTTTGGTTTGATAGTAGTCGTTGGAGGTGGAGGACTTTTGGTATTATCACAGCACACCGAGCCTTGCAAGCACGTAGATGTATGATACACCAACACAGAAGGTCTTTTACAAAAAGCGGTCATCACCTCATAGATACAGTAACCTGCGCATTTTGGCGCATTACTGTTAACTGACACTTGGGTTGTGACGAGTGGTTTAGTTGGTTGTTTTGCAGGTGGTGAAGTAGGCTCGTTGCTTTCCGCTGTTGATGAAGTTATACAGCAAGTTTCGCCTTCGACTGGACAGTACGCTTCCAAATCGTTTTCGTCGCAAAACAGTGCATAAAGTGCGCTGGTACATTCACCTTGACACTTTTTTTGACCGGCTGGAACTGCGACATTTTGACTGTTACTAGATGTTTCAACAGTCGTCTTAATTGTCGACGATGTTACCGCTGGAGTTGGCGATGAGTTTTCTGGTGTTCGATGTGATGAAGTGGCAGTATTAATTCTAGTGGACGTTTTATCATACACAATAAGATTTTCAGCTCCCAAGAATGCATTTTTCGGAACGCAACATCTGAGACCCGGTTTACACATTTCAGTGACATTAAAAACAGCTTCACAATAGTCTGCTAATCTGTCGGGCGTACATACGCCTGGACACTTCAGATCTATGAAAAACCAAATAACAATGATAATTTATCCTTTTTAACATACACCTTAAGTCTTTTTTAGTTCTATTCTTACCTAAATTATCGTTTGGAGATTTTGGCGGTGGCTTCTGATTATTATTATTATTATTGTTATTGTTGTTGTTATAATAGTTGTTACTGTTATTGTTAGAAACCTGTTGTGAGACAAATTTATTTATAATTATTAATTATGAAGCTTAGTCATTTAAAATTNAGCCTGTTGTGAGACAAATTTATTTATAATTATTAATTATAAAGTTTAGTCTTTTAAAATAACTTACCGGCAATGAGGGCCGTGGAGTAGAACCAGACGTCTGGTCTATTTTATTATTGGCTATAACGCCTGTCGTTCCATTAACAGGAGGTTTATCTAAACAGCATTTCATTTCACCGGGACATTTGACGTCTTCGAGTACATCATAACATATTATCGTTGCTAATGCATGAGCGCAATAACCTGGACAGTCTTTGGTCTCCGCTGTTGTGGTGATAGTGTCCAACAGACCTGTTAACAATAAAATGAATGATAACAACACAATAACATTATTATTTTGTTTTAATAACTCAATGCCAACAATGTAAGACTCAAGTAGGTATTTGGGTCACAGGCCAATGTTTCCGCACATGCATTGTGAATATACTCTCTATATCTATACTAATAAAGATACGACGCACAACCATAACGGTCCTAGACTGCACACGTTTTTTTCTAACGGTATTCAACGTTGTTACGTTCGGCCGACGATTAAAAACTTTTGGCCAGCTCAATCCTACAAGTGTCTAAATTGCTACCATCGTAGGGGATCTGTGATTAAATATAATGGGTAGATCACGACGAGTAGTATTTCCCACTTGATAACAACTAACTATTTTTTAAAGTGCCTCGTTTCTAAGCTCAGCCTTCTTTTTTTATTATACTCGAGCTGTGATTTATTTTTGTATAATACATTTTAGTATACTGACCACTCACTCATGTTCTGTGGTTAATTTTGTTTAACGGGTTCTGTTGTTTAATATGACATTGTCAGAGGCCATTTAGTATTTGGGTATCGAAAAGTAATCTCAGAAGTCTCATTATAAAGAAACAGGTTTCAGTAAACAGGTTTTAGAGTTCATAGGATTTTCATTTTCTTGTAACGTACTTTTTAGCGTTAAATCTTAAATTAACAGTTACAAAAGTGAATTAAAAATCCTTTGTGTTAATCAGATAGATAACATTTGAATATTAAATAAAAAAATGTATTCAACAATATGTTTGATTATACTTTTTAAATTAAATTTATTACTTTGCAAAGATTTCTAAGATAGAAAAATCTAAATTAGTCAATGTTTAATAGTATATAATAATAGTCGATTATATTAAATAACCACTCATTTGTACAAGAATTACTTTAGAGCATATGTTTTTAAATTAAATCAAAATTTATTATGTAGCTTGTTGAATTTTTCTTTTTATTATTAAAAAGTTTGTATTTTTGAGAATTTCTAGAAAAATATGTTTAAAAATGTACTGTTTCTACTAAAAGTTGTACATATACTCCTTAAGCCGGAATTAAAATGCTTAATTTAAGGTTCTAGTCTTTGGATCCCGAACTTTAGAGATATTTATTAAATAAAAATTTTTTAAGACCTACTTTTTTTTTTATAATAAGAGAATTTGACTACAAACTTAATCTTAAAAATTCTACCCTGAAGATAATTATTAATTATTAGTTTAATTATCTATCAAAGAACTCTTTTAATTAAATATCATTTATCACCCTCTGCGTTCATTAAAATTGTTAAGAAAATTAAAAGTATAACCTATTTTTAATCGAAATGATAAAAAAGGTGATTCGTCAAGTCACGCCTATTGTTATAACTGAAATTGGTCTTCTATAGAACAATTATAAATGTGTGTACATAATTATAAAATCGCAATCGCCTATTATTTAGCTAATTTATTTCGCAATTATAATATTGTTGTGGCCTCGAGCAACGGTCAAAATCTTAGACAGTTATATTTTTACTAATATTACATGTTGCTCACTTATGATTAAGTGTTAGCGACTGATCCAATGTTTGCCTACGGTGGTCTCGGGTCAGTAACCGGCAAGGTCGTCGAGGCCGCGGCCGTTAAGTGGGTGTGAAGTCGGAAGAATTAGGAACGTATGCAAATTGTCAATAGTGATGCTGGTGTATTATTATTGCACGTGTATGAGGTATATGACAACGACGACAAGTGCACATACTGTTCTGTCACTTCCATCACCGACAGCGATGGGGATCGGGGTCAAACGCTTTCTATATAAACATGTATGGTACCAATTGTTTGCGCGAGCCACTGCCGCCAGGAAACCGTTATGTCCTGATTTTTTCGTCATCGCCACCGCTAATTGACGAATGTCACTATCACCGGTTCAAAAGTTTCTCGTTTTTTACAGCCATTGTTAATATGTCGATGGAACATAATTAGAAAATTATAATTTCCAACGATTATATGTGGATATGACGATAAAAACTACAATTAGAATCGAGAATCTTGAAAGCAATATGTAAGCAGATTATTGAGCTATGAATACAAAAATAAGGTTTTAATAGTAATGTGTAATTTATTCATTCTACCCAACCGGAAAACGTTTCTGAAAATGTTTACATACTTAAATTGTAACTACCTGAAAAAAAGCTGCTGGCTAAATCGGCATCCTGAGTTCTGACAAACGGATGTGTCGTTATCAAAAGTAACAATAAGGGCACAAAAGCCCTGCGGTACGGCGATCTAGACATGTCGGGTGCGTTGACGTGGTCAGGTCAACTCGTTAGACGGATAATCATCGGGAATACATTGGAAAACATAAACTCCACGCACTGGATTGCGTAACTGTATGGACCAAATACTAAAAATCACTCACGTGTACTTACTCCGAGTGTTAGTAAGAACGTGTATACTCAGCGGACCGCGCGAACCGTTTGCGTACCGGCCAGCAATTCAACCTACCGGCAACCGAAACCCACAGACCCCAGCACTCCCCCCCCACCGCTACCGAAGAGTTATATTCACTCGCCACTGCTTGGTACCACCGTCATGGTAATACGTCCCCTCGATAGCAATCAATGTTCCAGGAATTGTATAAGCTCAACATGCCAATGTAGTAAAATAATGTGTATGTAATATGGAAATGCTGTGCTGGAGACACGAGATTCCAATGCTGCATCATCGACGAGGGAAATACCGAGTTGTCATTAAGAACGTGTCGAAAGTGACAACGACTGCGCAAGCATGTAGGGAAAGTGCAGCGACACGGATTATTGTTATCTATCGAGTCTTTGTCATTTCCATTTTATGGCGCGACTACCGGAAACACCAATAATTTCAGTTTGTAGTTGTATTGTACTTGGTTCATTGAAAAAACTGTTTGATACTAAATTTAAATTAGCAAACTTCTCGTTTGTCTTAATCGACAAAATATGAAATTTGTGGCATCGAAGACACTATACAATTCAATTGTTAGCAACGCCAGAGAAATTGTACCCAAAATATTGAAATAAGAATAACATTAAAAGTGCGGTAAAAAATCTCAAGTATAATTATAGGGAGCCATCTATAAAATTATATTAAATGTTATTTGAAAATATTTGTTTGTCGAACTCTACATTTATAGTATTGTAATATTATCTATGTTAACGGTTAGCACACTATATCGTCTGTAATGTGATATTACAGTAATAAACGAGTTTTTTTTTTACATTAGTATATGAATGAATTAAGTACCGTATAAACATTTCTTCGTTTTGCAGTCGATTAACATAATTTCTTAGTACGCGCCCAGCCCAGAAAGTTAAAACGGTATTTTTCGATTAGTAATTAAATAATTAGTAAGATAAATAAAATTCATTTACAGAAAAATAAAACACTATTGAATGTATACGTTAAGTCACGAAACAAGCCCAAGAGCGTAATGGGTATAATATATTTACAATGTACCAAATCCATCCATGTTTTTGATCATTGACTTTCTCTGATAAATACGTGTTATAATTAAGTATGAATCAATTAAACATTAAACAACCAATGCGTTTATTTAATAACGAATAAGCCAGCCAACTAAAAATTCGAACAATCATGTAAGCATAAAAAATGACGTTATTGAAAATTCCTATCAAATGGCCTTACTTCAAGGTGGAACATTTCCATAATAAGTTTGAAAACGATTGTCGAAACGGGCGGTCAATAGCCGTTTATTTAAAAGATTTCGTAAAAATTGTAAGTCCCAGTGCCAAGAAGTCCGTTTGGACCACACACTATGGTCAAAGTGTAATCTTGTCTGCCAGTCGAGTAATCGTGCATCATATTATATTTACATATATTACGGACGAAGTGTAAATATCCGAACGCAGAAAAACCTAGTTCATGTTCAAACCATTCAAAGTAAATGAAAACCGGTAAAGAAACCGTATGTATACTATAATATTATGATGTCGCATTTCATCTTCCGTGAGAATAACGAGCGCATCATCGTTGTCGTGATTTTATAACGGTTCTCTCGGAAACGCTTTATGTGCGTGTGAAATTCATTCACATGGTGTACATTAGCCTCGGGAGCCGCCTCTCATCCAAATACCACATACAGGCGTTCCTAAATAAATTTAAGTAAAAAACTTTAATTGAAAGTTTTGTCTTCTAGTTACGTCTTACACGTAGTTATTCAATGAGTGTTTATCGTTTAAGCGCAGTGAATAATTTTTAACGCGGAAAACTTTCCTAACCAAAAATACTAGAAATCGAATATATGTTTTTTCAAAGTTACAAAGAAAGTTATACTTTTCTTTTTTTATAACTTTAAGAAAACACGTAAAGTTGTATTCGATTGATTTTAATTAACTAATTGTTGATAATTTATAACCTACGAAAAATATCATTAGAAACATCAATAGTTTCTTGACTGTTACTCTGGTCCTACCAGGTTGTAAACTATCATTTCATATTTACCTTTAGCAAAAATTAACTAACAGTCGCGTCATTTTTTAATGTAACAATACATCAAATTTACAATCATACCTTAGTGTAACTTACCAGAGGGCTCTTAAACGTCTGTATTTATATATTTAACACTTTTTTTTTTAATATTTAGTTAGTAGGTACCTTAACATGGTTTTAAATTAACCAATAATTTCAAATATTATTCTCTTTTTATGGTTCGTAACTTGAACAATTTTTTATTAAAAACCTTTTCTTCTTAAAAAAAGGTAGACTATATGATTGTAACATATATTTATCAAAGTGATTTATTATATGAAAAACATTTTCAATTTGATTTCAATTTAGTAATTGATTCATTAAGTGGCTTTTAATAAAGTAATTCAATTTTTTTTTCAATTCTTTTTACAGTTATTAATTAGACTTATTCACGTTTGCTGAATAAAAGCAACTTCAAATGAATTAAAAGCGTATCAACCTATTTTGCATCTCTTTTTTATAAAAGTTCTACCTATGTATAACCAGTGGCATATTTATCCTTGGAGCATGGGGGCCATGGTATAGGGTCAGAAAATTTAAAAATACACCACTGCGTATAACTTTTAATCGGTGCTGACTTTAAGTTTTTCAGCACTCTATTAGTATTCCTAAGTATTCTAGTATTCCTTTACCGTACCACAAAAAAGAAAAAAATACATGACCCTTTTTTCGAATTAACAAATAAAAAAAAAACTTTTTCATCTCTTGAAATATCTTACGTTTTCTACTAGTGCGTCTTTTTAATTTTAACACCCTGAACCATCTCACAAAGTCATGAATCAAATCCTATATCACTTAACTTCATTTAGAAATTTTAGTTCCTGTTTGGCATACTGTTACTAACTTTCAAACATCGTTAACATTTTCTAAAATAACTATTAGTACCTACGTCGGTGATTTATTTCCTGTGTCAATGTAGAAAAGGCTATCTTATTTTAAAAAATTACCATGAAATAATTTTCTTTATTTTTAGATTTAGTATATAGTTTACTATTGTGCAAGCCCCAGAAACCTTTCTTTGAAATTTTATTATTAATATGCACAATCATGCGTCTCATTAGAAATCATGCATGTGTAAGGTGAATGACACATCATTTAATAATAATTCACAAATAAATTTAATAAGTTGCAAATTATTTCACAATTTCAATGCGATCCATCAAAACTTTTCTATAAAATTAATTCATTTAAAAATATATGAATACAGAGTATTCAGTAAGTAAGGAAACAGGTAGATTGTTACAAACAATGAGAAAAATAGAAAATCGTTTCCTTATTTACTGAACAACCTATTTACTATACATTTATAACCTTTAGATAAACTTTTAGATTTAATCTAAATGTTCCAAGAGTAATGTTTAAAAAAAGAACTTAACATTGATATTATCATGACCAAAAAGCTGTACGCACAATATATAAGATAGTCAGTTAATAATAAATTACTAGCTATTGAAGTTACATTTTTTAATAAATATCATTATAGTTTAAAAAAGTAACAAAATGTGTTAGATCTAATAAATAAACAAGAAGGAGTTTTGTCCTTTCAGCTATCGAATTTACTCTCCAAAAATTATAAGAAATATGTATGTTGATATATGCATATATAGTGTCTTTTATGGTAGAGGGAAAATACATTCAGCGTTCTCAAAACTTTTATTCTAAATGGTGCCTATGGGCCCCGCAGAAAATATATTATAAATAGTAGATGTTTTAGTAGTTTTACGTATTAGTTATAAAATTAAATGTCTTTATAAATTTAAAAAATAAAAACCAAACCTTTATTTCACTAATCTATAAAATACAATGCTCTTAGTCCTAGAATTCATAATATAAAAATAAAATTATATTATGTTTTAATTAAAAGAGTTTGTTTTTAAAAATTTTATAATTTATAACGATCGTGAAAATTGAGCAAACAAAAAATCTTCATGCTTTGCCATCCTTATGGACGCCCATGTATGTAAGAATTTCAGAAACAATAAATGTTATGAATTGGTTGAATTAGATAATTATTCAGAAGAGATCTGTTCGATAAATAATAGTTAATTAATCTGTAGTAATCACACAACAAGTTTTATATTTTAAACATTTTGTTAATAAATATTTACATCTAGATTAAAAACTGGTTACTGGTTACTAATCGTTAAAAAAATTATTGACTAAAATTTTAGTTTTGTTATAAATAAATTTATTTAATTTTAAATGTATTCAATATTATTGTAGCGCTAATGAGTATTTTTAAAGTGCAATTTAAAAATGATAAAAAAAAATATCAAATTTTCTTCAGCCATAATATAGTTGAAAAATTGTAATATTTGAAATGATATTGTTAATGATAATGTTTTAAATATTATTTTAGACGTTTTCAATTAACCAAATTTCAGAATTAAAAAAAAAATTAACAATACATTCAAACATTCTTATAGTTTCTATTTAGTGTGCTAATTTAGTTAGTAATTCTTTTTTTAGGTAGAACCCCATTTTAATGTAATGGTACTAGGCACTCTGATTTTTTTTACTGGATTTTATATATTTTGATTTACTACATAGTATCTACAATTTTAACGTTGACTTCGGTGCGTTTACGATTTTGAATATCTGAGTTTACTTTGGATCCATTCTTGTCGTTTTTTATTCATGATCAAACCACTTTTTGATACGATCATTATACGTCATAAATACTGATATGTTTGGTTGGGTTAAATACTGGATTGTACTACATAAAATTACTTAAAACAAGTCACCATCAAAAAGTTTTATATCAAAGTTCTAGACCATTGAAATTGGACCGAAAAAATTTTCTTGGCAATAAGGTAATACATAAATTAGGTACACACAAAAAAAGTTGACTAGGTATTATAGATTCAAAAATAAAAAAAGGTTTTAAATCAGAACTATGTATTTTTTCAAATTTTTGGATGGAAATGTATTCCGTACATTAAATTGATTGAACTTCAAAATCAAAAGTATAATTTTCTCAGTAATTAAATTCACAGATATAATTATAGTTCAGCAAACTATAGTGATCTATCGAACTATTTATCAAAATTTAATAATTTATTCTATATAATCGTAATCGAATAATTTGTGGACAGTAGTAGTACATAAATTAAATTATTATTAAGATAATAGTTTTAAATTTTAAAAAATAATCTCACTTTAATATATGTGGGTTTCTTAAAAATTTTAAGTATAAAAAAATTATGATAGTTATAGTTTAGGAATTTATATAATTAGATAACAGACATTACTCAGAATTCAATTACTACATCGAGTACAATTAATTAACGCCGATGTATTTATGAATAGGCAACTTAATAGTCTTTTTTTTTGTGTCATATTTTGAAATTAAACAAGTTTTATGAAGAAAATGGTGTAAATATTTTGCTGTCATTGTCTAATTTTTGTTTTAGCTCTGAAGCATTGTATAATTTTTTTTTTAACGCATTAATTCTTCTTTATTTGATTGAGAAATTTGCAATAATTTGCATTTTATATTACTGCGTTTAACTTTTTGAGGATTTAAAAAAAAAATATTCAAATTATTATTTTTTTTATAGGCGTGTATTTAGGACATTATTTATTTACAAACATATTATAAAACTCTGAAAGTTAAGGATATGCATATCTATAGCTTTTACCATTTTAAATTTTCAATTTTACATGAATGACAAGTAACTGTTTTTTTAAATTTTTTCCAATATGTCTCGAAAATTTTGACTTCCTCTCTTTACTAAGTAAACCTTAAAGTTTGATTAAATTTAAATATACTTCAATTTGATAATGTAAACAGTTCGACTAGGCAAGTTAACATATTTATTTTTACTTGTTAAAGTTAAGTTAATTTTGAAAGTAGTACATTAAGCTAAAAGTCAACTTATGTATATGTTTAACTTAGTTTAGTTAAAAATAACTAGAAAAAAATGTAATTTTATTTTTTATTTTGGTATTGTTACAATATACTTGAAAAAAAAAACGAATTACCTAACTTAACGTTTTGAATTTTTAACGCGTTAATTCCTATCCTTATATCACAGCATAATAAGGATCTGTATTACTAATTAAGCCGTTTAGACGACAGTTTAGGGTAGTAACAAAGTAGTTTGTAGGGTAAGTAAGCTTTTGGAGCTAAGTACTCTCCTTACGCTAATGTAAGTAACAAATTTATTATATCCTGTGATCGGTAATAACTTTAATTAGGTCCTAATCGTTAGCATAGTTTACATGGGGATTATGTGAACTTCAAGCCAACAATAGAAATATTTGAAGTCCCCACTATAAACAGTGGCGTATTTTATGGGACGGCAAATATTCAAGGCTAACAGATTTATAAATAGCGAGTTATTTTTTTATTGTTATTAGGACATATTGACGTTCTAATAATTGTTATAATCCTTTACATTTATTGTGTATTTATGATATGTATATTAATAGCTACAAAAAATTTATTTTATAATTTATTAATAAACATAGATTTGCTTGATAAATATTTTTAAATACTTTTTTTTTTTTTTTAAAAATTAGTGAAAATATATAAAAATGAGCCCCTTCCGTAATAACGTATTTAATAAACATAGATTTGCTTGATAAATATTTTTAAATACTTTTTTTTTTTTTTTAAATTAGCGAAAATATATAAAAATGAGCCCTTTGCGTCATAACGTAATGAAGGGTGGCAAATTTTTATATGCCTAAAGGCTAAAATATGTGAATGCGCCCCTGACTATGAAATGAATTATACGCCCATGGCACCAAGTACGAATGAAGAATTTACAATAAAACTAAAGTTACTGACTACTTCAATAAACTAATAAGATATTAAGAAAACATTTTAAAATATTTTTAATTACAATTCTGTTATACCTTACTAACAAGTATAAAACATTGAACTTGAAAATTAATTTACCGCTAATAGAGTTGTTACTAACATCATTTAAAAGCTAGAAGCTAGAACTCTTTTTTTCTTTTAAAAGTACTACGTTGCTTTATTTTCTTCCATGAGACACGGCGTCGACCATCCCGCTCCGCACCATCAGCCTCTCTCTGTTAACGTTTCGGTCTGTCTACACATGAAAACGTGCTTCAAGCTCCCTTTTCGGTGACTGGTAAGTGTAAATTTTGGTTTACTTTCTAGTTCTAAGGTAAATTTATTAATTTTAGTTTTTTAATATTTGATATTTCAATCATTGGAGCTATTACTTAGATGACACATTATATTAAAATGTGAAAAGACAGCTTATCAAGCTAAAACTATTAGTATACTACTCTCTAGGTTATGGTCCTATAAATTTTTATTAATACGTATAATTTTTCGGAATTCTAAATTAGATGACGAAATTTAATTCAGATTATTTCCTATTTTTTAGATGATTGCAAATGAATGAAATTTGTATAATTGACTTATTATAACAAAGCATCTTCTTAGTTGCCTACAGCTTTATTTCATGAACATACTAAAATTAATACTTGAAAAACTAATTACGTACATTTATTTTTATATGGTTTTCTACTAATAGTTTTAAATTCACCATATTATTCTATTTTCAGATAAAATTTAGTTGTACTGTCATATTCAGTTAGAAGATACAATGCCTGTAAGTTATTAAAACATTTTTTAAGTATTTAATTTTCATTATTTATTTATAATTACTAGTTAGCTAAAGATTTGCTTCATCCAACTGCAGTTGAAGAACGTAGAAAACATAAATTAAAGCGTCTTGTTCAACACCCAAATTCTTTTTTTATGGATGTCAAATGTCCAGGATGTTATAAAATTACTACTGTTTTTAGTCATGCTCAAAGTGTAGTTATATGTACTGGATGTTCTACAATTCTATGCCAACCAACCGGAGGACGAGCAAGATTAACTGAAGGTAATTATTACAATAATTTTTTTTTAGTTGTTTGATGTTTAATTTATCAGGCTAGCATTTCATTTTCTTATATAATATTTTCTATTTCAGAAAATTCATAATTTACAGGAGTATTTTTTATTTTTTTCTCATATTCAGATATAGTTTTTACTGGTTCTCGGAATACTCAAATATTTTATTGAACAAATTAATTAAATAATCATTTAAAATAGTTTACTTAAACATACTTTATACTACAACCGTATATTAATGATACTTTAAATGTATTAAAATGAAATCTTAATTGGTTCTCCTGTAAATTTAATTTAATAGAATAAGTAACTATTAAAAACAATAGGTATCTTAAAAAGTATACTACTTCAAAACATTGAATTCTGTTTTTTATTTTTAAAAAATAACATATTTTGAAGGTAAAAAACTTACTTGCGTGTAAGATAAAGTACATTCTTAAGTTGTGGGAAAATTATTCTATGAACTACTAATGTTTGGATACATATAAAAGTTTTGAAATGTATGTGGGTGGATTGCCTTTATTTTCAATTGTTTAGTCTATTTTGTCATCTGCTTCTAGCTTTTAAATATTTATCCACGTTTTAATATAATATTAAAATTCTTTTGTAAATACAATGTATTTTAACAATTGTTATACATTGTTGTCAATTTAATACCCGGTATCTCTTCCAGATTATTTTTTTAATGTTCATTAATACATTGAAAATTACAATATTATTGTGTTGCAGAAATACATATCTGAAAAAGCCAGTAAATTATATTTTGTCGCTTTCAACACAATTAAAATGACTCCAGACATTAAAAAAAGTTAATAGTATTACATTGACAAAAATTTTATTTTGTTATCTAACTTTTTTGAAATTTTATCATTTTAGGAAAAATAGATATAATACTGATTAATTTTATTACATGAAAAGTGATTTTTTACTTCGCTCACTAATACACATATATTTCTCACTATTTCAACACAAAATTTTCGAAATAATTATTGTGTGAATTTTTTTGATTAACATAATTAAGAGTTTTATAATTCTAACAAATGTAATATATTTGAATTTCAATTATCCCTATTTTAGCTATGATAATTTATAATATTTAAATTGTATATCATTGGATAAAATATAATTTATTCCATTAAGAAAATAAAACAAAATAATTGTTATAATTTTAGTAAATTATTTCATTTCTATGAATCAAGTAAAGTATTTAATTTTAGTAAAATGCAGGTTAATTTTTTTTCTAAGTATTGTAAATTACATTAATTATGAGTAATCTTTTTTTTTTATTGCAGGTTGTTCATTCAGGAAGAAAGCTTATTAATACCAAGCTCCCGTATTTTAATGTACAATATAAATATGCGTTACATAATAAAATCTTAAAAAAAAGAATTCCATTTTTAAAGTTCTTTGTTATGTCTTTTTCATATTGATTTATATCAATCTCAGCAAACCTTCCTATAGTTAATTATTATACAATTGAAAAAATTAAATGAGTTGTAACATTATTAAGAAATTTTTTTTTTAATTGATGAAAGTTAGTCACTTAAAAAAAATTAACATTTCACCAATTAAAAAAAAGTCAGAAAGACTGATAATTTTATACTAAAAATAATATTGCTACGTGATCTATGAATAAGTTCCAAGGGACATAGAAAAATTGAACATTTTTTTTAAAATGAATGTGTCAATTAATTAAAAAAAAATTTAATTACTTTTTTAAAACTATATTGGAGCAATATTTTACCTGTTTAATTGTAAATAACATATAAAAATGTTTACTAGTAACCTGTAGTGTAACTTAAAAATGCAAAATTGGAGATTTGTCCTATTTTTTAGCCATCTATACTAATTTTTTTTTTTATGTGTTATACCAACTATTTTAATGACTAAATAAAAAACTAGAGGTGAACTCGTTGTATTTAGTTGCTGTAAATTATTTTATTTTATTTCTTTCATTAATTCTAATGAAAGTTGATGGTAATTATCAATTTCTCTCAATTGTGCAGTATAATTTATATTAACTGTAATTATAATTTTCTTAATTTCAGCTTATTGTGACATCCTTTTAATATCCCGTTGGTTTGGCTTATTCTTTCGTTTGACTATAAAAATATTATTTGTTAAAAAATGAATGGATTTTTCTTATAACTTAAGAGAATTAATTAAATAATAAACATTTACTAAGATAACTATGTGTACTTCTCATTTTTTGTGAATTTGTTTCTTCCAACAAAAAATTTGGAAGTGGTACTTAATTTTGTCAGAGCAACACTCGTTGAACATATGTAGGTGGCATAATGGGACACGCACACGGACACACGGACATATATATATATATATATGTATAACGCAAGGTAAACAAATAATGGCAATAATGTTTCAGTGAAAATTTCAATTTCAATAGAAGTCGTGCACAATGAACCTACAGATCTGAGTGCATTGACTGATCTCACCTAGCTCTCTAAAAACAAACTAATCATCAATAATCCTACATTATTCAAAATGAAATAATGCTAACCATTTTATTTATACTTATATCTTTCATAATAAAACATTGATAATTATTCAATGCTATCAATGGCTAGCTGTACCTATTAATTTTTTTTTTTTAGAATTAATATTTATAGTCCTAACATGTTTTGTTTAAGATATAACAAATAATTTTTAATTATGAATTATACAAAAAAAATTCAGGTGGAGGGTTTCAAAACCCATAATCCCTCCTGAATATAATCACGTTTTCAGCTGTGGCGGGATGAACGATGTTTCGATCGAGTAGTATCGCAACCTGTCAGTATATAAGAGTAATACAGCAGTGTGACCATTATTATAAATCAGGAAATACATTTATTGACAAAAATGTTATCATTTGCCAAACATGGTGGGAAATATATAGCTATAAACGTAGAAACACTTTGGTTAAATACGGTAATAACTGAAAAAATATTGTATTCAAAACCTACACTGGTATTGCTTTTGTTTATATTCTTCTACATTATCAATTTTTGTATTGATAAAAAAATTATTAATGTTAAAATCAAATATATATGTATAAATTTTGTTTCAATATTTTTTTCAACTAATTGCCCTGTAAAACTAAGATATTAATGCACATCACCGAATATAAATATTAATGCGTTAAATGTATCAACGTTTATTAAACTAGATTGTATCATTGACACTAGCGAAGGAAGACTAGTGTGATTGTGTGCTGCTCGTCGCTGTCAACTACAAATACATTTAACTGGTGAGTTTATTTATCATCTTTATTTACGTAATAACTAAATCATTAAAAATATTTTAGTCATTGAGTAAAATCATATTCTTATTCCTAATATAGTTAATAGAATAATCCATATTTAAATACAGTTTAGATAACCTTATCACTAAATTAAAAATGAATAAAAACAACCAATGTACATTTGAACTATGCATTATGTTATTAAATAAATAATATTATTATTTAAAACTTTGGAGTTATGCAGTTATAAGATATACTGAAAAATTATATTAATTTTTTTATGATGCTATTCTTTTTAAAATTTTATTTTAATTGTTTAAAATCTTAAACTCTTTTATTGTTTTAGTAGCGGAATGCAGTATTGTAATCATCTAAATACTTAAAAAAAGTTAAGCGATGCAGAATGTATTTGCCCGGGACATGTTTTCAATGGGCTCATTTGATGGCAGCGTCAAATGTAATGGACATGTCCAGTTATCTGGTCGTACATCAAAAAAAGACCGCAAAGGGTGTAAAAAAGAAAAAATTGAGACTGTATTAAAAAACCGTTTGATTAGCTCACCCAAGTCAAAAAATACATTACCTAAAGTACCTAAAATAACATTAAAAACCAAAAATTTAGTAAAAACTATAGAGTTTGATGACAATAGTGCTGTTGATCAAGTAATGAAAAAGCAAAATGTCAAGGAATCCTCCATTTATAATGACCTCTTTCTTTATAATACACCTCCAACACCACCTTCTTTCAATGTGCCTGAAACTATTGAAGATCGGTTGGCTGAACAATCACAAAAAAAGATTCCAGTCAAAAAAAGGAACAAGAGTAAAAATGAAAAAATTGGTTCAAATGTTTGCAAAAAATCTGAAAAATTTGATCCTTGTATAAATGATAAAAACCAATTAAGTTGTAATGTAATAACAATTCCTCCCAAAAGGAAGTATGCTAAAATGACAAATTGGCAAAAAGATTGTGGTACTCACCATGAGACCTTACAAAGGATACAAAAAGAATGTGTAAAAGAAGCTAAACTAAGAGAAGACCTTTACCCATTAGGTAATTATATATATATATATATATATATTTGTTATTTATATATTTATATGTTAATAAAATACATTGAAACTTGTGTTGAAAATACTTTCAAGCCTTCAAATTCCTCCAAACACTTTTTACTTAGTTAAATGAGTAAAGAAAATATATTTAAAAATTTGCATATATAATTTTTTTATAGATTTAGTATCATCTGACACCGAAGAAAATGATAACCCATTAAATTTAGAATTAGAAGATACTCCTTATCAGAGATTCTGGATGCCTGCTGTACGAACAGCTTCATCTGATCGCGATGCCAAAGTGAAAAATCTTCGATCAATACTCAGGAGAAGATTTCATCAACTATCAAATCTACCTGATAATTCACCTTCACCGGATTTGGTATTTGCAATGACTAATGCTATACGACATGATCCTGCTTATGTTACCAAATATATTTGCTCAGATTCTGGTTCCAAAATTAAAACAAAACGGTAATTTTTTTCAATAATATAATACAAAAACATAATATATTCAGCATTATTGATATTATTAATGATCTTTTCATTTTTATGGTAAATTATAACTAAATTTTTATTTTTTATTTATGTTTCATAATGTATTCTAAAAATATAAAAATTGATTGACTATACAATTATATATTTTATATAATATTAATATATAAATTAATATGTGTTTTTAATAAATAAACTTTTAATCACTATTTAATTAAAAAAATAATTTTTATAAACACCTTAACTATGTTTCTTTGTAATGGTTGAAAATTGTGTTACCAAATTAGCTGCAAAAGATGTAGTCTTATTATCATATTATTGTTTAACAACTTGTCATTATAATAACAGAGAATAGGTTTTCCCTTAATTATTTATTATAACAAAATTAAATTTTTTATAGAACCAATGGAGTAACTATGAAACAACAAAAATGTTGTTTGGAGAGATGTCACAATTCCGCTATACCTTGTACGCGCCATTGTTTCAAACATATATTACGTAATGTTGATCAACTACTTTTTGAACATTGTTCTGCTCGAACAAATCAAGGCCCATGTACTAATACAGTATTTAATATACGCAATGTACAACCATTATGTTTTGAGCATTTATATTCAAAAATTTCAGTACAAGTAAGTAAATAATTTAATGTAAATATCATCAAATAAATTTCATATTACTAATGTACTAATAGTCCTTGTACCCTACCATCTCGGGATGGAATCTCATATATCATTAAAACTTGTTGCATTATTTCTACAAACTGTACCTTAAAAATAATAGCAGTACTAAAAGATATATTAATACTATGTATTGAAAGCTATAAAAATAAATTAACTAATGTTTTAACTTATTTCTAGACTGAAGAAACACCTTCAATCAAACCTAAACCTCGAAAAAGACCTAAAAATACACCATTTAATAAGTTATCTAAAAGAAGTAAAAAGAAAAAACAGCCACCTAAATATCCTCTTGAAACTCCTACCCCTCCCCCTCCTTATACTGGTACAATAGAGTCTAACTCCACTATTGAACCAATAACTTGTACTAATGAGTTGACACAAAATGTTGGTTGTGACGTTGCATCACTCTACACATCCGTTGCTAATCCTGATATGTATCTCCATCCAGGTAAAATTTAGCAAACTTGAATAGTTCATATAAATATTTAATGTACGTAATATGTTTCGTTAGTAGGAAGTAACATTATTGCTAATGAAGAAGTTGGTGATGAAGTTCTTGCTGGCTTAGATGCTGCTGAATTAAGCCATGCATCACGTTTATTAGATGACCATGATGATATAACCAGTGTTTTTAGCCAAATACCTGTAGATGCTTTCAACGATCTCTTTACTGGTAAATATTTAAATATTATGTTTTTAATTTTGTACTTTATATAAATATATTTTTTTTTAGTTGATAAAAATGGACAGTATGTACCTTCTCGCGAAGAAACAGAGGAACTAGAACGAGCACTAGAGGCTGTTGATATGGATGTTCGATCATTAGAGCGATTATCACAATCTCATATGGCTAACATATTGGATCCAGCATCATTGTTAGCTGATTTACCAATATCACCTTTTACTAGTTCATAGCAAAGTAACAAGAATAATTATAACGTAAAGGTAAAAATCATAAGTTAATTAAAGTGTATCAGATATTTATTTATTTTTAATATTAAACTTCAATGGATAATATTTAGAAATATATATTAGGTGTCTTATTATTTAGATAAAAAAGAAACAAAATGTATTGTATTATGATTTAGGTTTAATTTAAAAAATTGGAGTGTCTCACTTACCAATATTAGTTGAACATGACAGAAATCACAAATTAATAATGTAGTTTTTTACTAAAAATTTAATTGATGTTCTTATTTTGTTACAATTACTTTTTCTAATATTTTAAAAAATATTTTAATCTACATTTTTTTTAATCATTTTCTAATTGTCTATGTTCTCCAATTAATTCCAAATGGATTGAAATTGTAACAATATTGTATTTAAGATTTTTGAACTTGAATTAAGTTTTTAGTTATAATTTCTTATGAGTGAAACATTTAATGACACACTCTCTCTTTGTAGTATTCTCCCTAAAGGTCGAATTATCGAATAGTCTGTTGTTTTTTTTTTTAAATTATTCTATACAGAAGTTATTCTTCCTATAAATGTATGGCTTTTACCTAATGAAAAAAAATGCCTCAAAACCTCAACTTATTATTTCAATTTTATCTTATCCTATAATTAAAGGTCTAAATTTACACAACATAATCTAAAAAAATTAACAATCAAACCAGAAAATTGGTATCTATAACAATTTTTATTTAACAAGTTGATGGACAGAATTTAATTTTGTTGCTATGACAGTAATATTACAATTTTGTAAAATACTATGTATGCTATTTACTATCCATATATGGATAATAAATATAAATTTAAAAAAAGTATATAATAAATCATAATATATATATATATATATATTTATGTGTTTGATAACACTAGTTTACAACAAAATTGACCTATGACTTATGATAGTCATTTTTTATGTAAAATCATCCACTGAGTTCGAAAATGAAGTCAAAAAGTAAAACAGTTTTTGAGTTATTGCAAAAGTAGCATTTTTCGTGGGGCGCGAAAAAGTGTTTTCATGATATTCTAAATATCTTTAGTTGCATTGAACCGATTTTCATTTTTTTTTTTACATAAAATTAAACAATATTAAATTACCTATAACTTTTATCTTAAACAATTTTTATCTGACTTTTTTCTCGTTTGCTATCAACGAATTTACCACTGAATTTTATCATTTTTTCAAAATGTCAAAAAAAATTCAGAGTTTTACGTAAAATACACCAATAAATAATAAATTTATTAACCATATACTCAATACACATTATACTCTAATACATAACATTAATACATAATGATATATTATTTTGTAATATTAAAAAAAAAAATGAAGAAGTATGCGCGATTGAAAAATAAAACAAATTTCCTAATATCAGAGTTTTTTTAATGTGATGCTTTAATTTTGTAAAATATAGAAAAAAATATTGAAAAATTACTCACAATATTACTTTTCAAAACAAAATTTTGATTTTTTAAATAACTTAAGGTTATTTCATATAGTTTTGTTGAGATATTTTTAAATTGAGTTAATTATACAGTTTGGTGGGGTTGTGGTAAATTTTCGTATTTAAAAAAAAATGATAATCCTCTAAAAATATAAAGTAATTTTCTATAGAAATAAAAAAATTGAAATTGTTTTAGCATGAATTTAGAAAATAATTTTAAATATAATAAATTTAATATAAAATTAAAAAAATAAATAATTAAGTTTTACAAAAAAGAAAACAATTATAATTTTTGCTATGATATTTTTTGTAATTAGTTGTATGATAACCAAAGAATAATTTTTATTTAATTGAAAATAGGACGCATTAGTCTTAATATTTCTTTTATATGTTTCATTGCTTTCTCTTATAAGAAACCAACAATAGTCATTCATCATTGCTTCATCCCAAAACCCTTGGTAACGACGTTCTATATCATTTATTTGTTAATGAAAACGTTCACCATGCTCATCGCTTTCATTTCCAAGATTTTCAGGAAAAAATTCTAAGTGTGCATGAAGAAAATGTATTTTCAATGACATGTTTAACCCTATTTCCGATAAAATTAAAAAATATACATGTATCTCTTATTCAGAAAATAATAAAATTATAAAATGTACTGTTTACCTATTTTTGAATAGTTTATCAATAAATCGTTTAATATTTCTCTATAATTTAAACTTTTGAAGTTTCCTAAAAAATAATTTACAACCAAACGAAACGAGTTCCATACTAAAGCCTCGTCTTTTGATAAAGTTAACACAAAATTGGAGTCGTTAATTAGTTTTTTTATTTGTGGTCCTATGAAAATACCTTCTTTGATTTTTGGATCAGACAAATGTGGAAACAAAGTGTTCAAATAAGTAAATGAATTTCCATTTTCATTTAAAGCTTTAACAAAATTTTTAAAATGTACAAGTTTAATATGTAAAGGTGGTAGGATTATTCTATTTTTATTAGCCAGAGGATTGAAACATCAATTTCTTTAAATACAAAAATTTACCACAAGCCCACCAAACTGTAAAATAATATATCATTTTCTTTGTTATATATTAGAGTATAATGTGTATTGAGTATATTGTTGATAAATTTATTTTTTATTGGTGTATTTTACGTAAAACTCTGAATTTTTTTTGACATATTGAAAAAAATGATAAAAATTCAGTGGTAAATTCGTAGATAGCAAACAAGAAAAAAGTCAGATAAAAAATTGTTTAAGATAAAAGTTATAGGTAATTTAATATTGTTTAATTTTATGTAAAAAAAAATGAAAATCGGTTCAATGCATTTAAAGATATTTAGAATATAATGAAAACACTTTTTCACGGCGCACGAAAAACGCTAATTTCGTAATAACTCAAAAACTGTTCTGCTTCTTGTATTTTGGACTTCATTTTCGGATTCAGTGAATGATTTTACATAAAAAATGACTATTATAAGTCAATGGGTCAGAAATTTTTTTTTTATTTGTAAACTAGTGTAATCATTTAAATATTTTACAACAAGTATTAAATATATCCAAAAGTAATAAAATGTCAGACTATTAATTTGAATTCTAAACGTTTGCATTGAACCATTTATTGATATTGATTAAAATCGCTATAACATCTTTACTGGTGCACAGTGTTGGATGTTAATTTACAAATGACTTATATCTTAATACATTAAATTCTTATACTACAATGTTTGTTTTAGGTAAAGTATTTGAAACAGGTGCACAGATAGTGAGAAGATAATATTTTAAGTTATAATAAATCAAGCATAAAGAAAAAAAGTATTTATTCACTTATAAGCAACCAGTTTTACATAACTGAGTGCAATGTCATTAAAAAATGGTTTGGTTAAGCAATATTAAGTTGTACCATATAGTACTTGGCTAGTATGGCTTGTCATAGTATAGGTTAAAGTGTTATTTGTTAATTTATTAATTTTTACTCAGATGGTATTCATATTTATTGTATAAATTTATAATTAGAATTTTGATAACGTGTGTTAATACAATGTGGATATTTGATACATTGTAAATACGGAATATAAAAGTTAAAATATTAACTACTCTTGAAGACTCAATTAAAAAAAAATTATGTTATCCTATTTTCTATGGAATAGTTATATTTTCACAATATATTCTCTATTTGATAACACTAACAGTTAACAAATATTAATATCTATGTATGTATAATAAATATGTATTATTCTTAGTTGGGTATACACATTCCTTTATAACATCTTCATGTAAACTTTTTTATAATATCTAACATCATTTATTACTCATATATAATTATTTATAATATGTAACTTCCACGATCTTGTATATATTATAAAGTGGTACCTTTTTGCATTTTATTTTTCCTTCTTGTATGTTTTTTTGTACAATTGTGAACAAAAATTTAACTAGTAGACTATAACAATGTTTTATTTGTATTATGTGTATGTACAATAAAAAATAATTAAAATAAATTGATTGTAATTTGCTTTTTTTCTGTTTATTTTATGTAAATGCTCTGGATTAAAATTCAAATTTATAAATCCTTTAAATATTTGTAGACAACTGAAAAATCTTTATCGCCCAATGCTTTTGATGACAGAGCATTATACATCTCTACTGTCTTGTCAGTTAATGGTATTGGTACATGTGAATTATTTGCTAGAGTTTTCCCTAGGTTCATGTCTTTTAATAGTAAATCAGCTTTAAACCCATTCTGGAAAAAAAATCATTAATTTCTAGTTTTGTTAGTAATTATCGTGTAATGTACTTTATATTCATTGTTGCTTGGGCAATTATTTTCGAGAGCTCCTGGTACAGGATTGTTTACTTCAGATGCCCAACATCTACCTGAGCTAGTATTGATCACTGATGCAAAAAGCTTAGGGTCTAGTCCCAATCTAAAAGTGTTAAACTTATTATACCTTTTCTAGTTTTATTATTTTAACCATGTTATTTTACAATAAAGCTTATAACTTTTGAAGAAAAATTACTTTATGCCTAAATTCATGGCTTCAGCCACAGCTACAGTAGACATTCCTAGAATCATATTGTTACATATTTTGGCAATTAGACCTGATCCATGATTTCCACAATAAATAGTTCTTGAACCCATAGCATTAAATAAACATTGATGGGCTACAAGAGTATCTTTATCTCCGCCAACCATAAAGGTAAGTGTGCCATTAACAGCACCAACTACTCCTATAATATAAATTTTTAAAGTTTTTAATTTAAGTTCAGAAAAATACTCCTTATTTACCTCCTGAAACAGGAGCTCCTAAAAACTTGCATCCTTTACTCTCAACCATTTCTGCTACTTTTTTAGATGTGTCCGGACTGATTGTACTGCAGTCAATAAAAACTTGATTTTTTTTTGGTGATCTACAAACATAGTTTTAAATTATTTACAGTTATTTTTATAAGCTAATTTTGTACTTATACTGACTGTCCTATTGATATTTTAATTTATAGCTTACTCAAGTAAAACAGAATATGCTGAAAGGACATGAGTACATTCAGGTAACATTGTGACTACTGCTTCAGTATTAGCAACCACTTCTTGAAGAGTATTCCCAGTTTGGACTGATCCNCTTCTTGAAGAGTATTCCCAGTTTGGGCTGATCCATGTGATTCTTGTCGAAATATTTCCATTCTATTGGCACTTATATCATAACCAAATAATTGATAGCCCTAAAAATTCCTTGTGTTCATTTTTCATGGTCATAATTTTGCAATAGGATATAAGATTTTTTTTTTACAAAGTGAAATATAGTGGTAGAATTGGCCATAAAAAGTAGAAGTTGATAAAAAAAATTATGAAGATGGTTGTCAGAATGATAGATCTTTTGAATTTATTTTTAATTTAAAAATAATGATAATTTTTTTTTTATTCTAAAATTGAAAACCTTTTTTTAATTTAAAATTAATGTAAGATGTTC
>NW_026099576.1:12893129-12897771 GCF_025091365.1 Daktulosphaira vitifoliae | reverse complement strand
CAGAAGAAAGTGAATCCGTACACGACGACCGTGGGCAAGGACGCCTTAAGATGACGTCACATATACACCAACAGAAATTCAAATGTTATTTTTTATTATTACTACTTTTAAACGTTCGCCTACGCCTAACCAAAAGTCGTGAAAATCTCTTAAAGTCTTTTACCAGATTTATAATAGATGATAACATCACATTAGTTAAGTTTTGTTAATATAATAACTGTATAAAAGCAATTTAAAGCATCTGCAATAAAAACTGTATACAGGAAAAGCGAAGGAAAAATTCATAGTAACTTAATATTATTGAAAGTAATTTATATTAAACTCAAATGTAGAAAATAAACGGTTTATATTCTTGAACTATAAAGCAGAGCATTTATGTAAAATTCAAGTTTTTAATTTCTATGGTTTTTAATAAGAATGAGTTGCAAATAAGTTAATATATCACATAAAATTGTTCTTATAACAAAATAGTTTTATCAAAAATTCAAATTCATGGTAAATTGTTTACTGAAATTTTTATTATTTAAAATAACTAATGTAGATTTGCAAACATAATCAACAATTTAACATTTTTATATAAAAATCTTATTCTTTTTATATTTTAATTGTAATTTTACGAACATTCATCTTTCTTTATCATTGTATAAAGAGGCTACATTTACGGATAGCATGCATATGCGTACCCGTGTTATTAATTTGGTTCTAAAATACAGTCTTCTGACCTCAGCATTTCAAGATCTAAAAAGAAAGAAGAAATAGACCCAATATTCTATCTTACCGTACTACATATTTATGCGTACTAAAAAAAAAAATAAAATGACCTCTCTGATTGTGTAATGTAGTATTTTATATAAACATAAACAATGAATGATATTTGTTCTAATTTTATGAGTTTTTAGCCCAGAAAGAATTATTTAATTCAAAAAGAACGTTATAGTTTCTTTTAGAAGCATAATTCTTATAATTTACATTTTACTATTTTGTCGCTAACCGGTTGTTGAGTGAAACGTTTTGAGATAGATTTTATAACTATGAGGTTGAAAGATATTAAAAAGTTTGAATTTTTGAATATAAACTCATAAAAAAAGAGTTAGAATTAACAAAATCATTCAAATATTAGTTTGATTATCTCTGTTTAACAATATTTAAAGATCATTAATACTACTAACTTTTTCATTTCTTATGACATCAATAAATATGTAAGAGTATACTGGCTGACTGATTCATGAGATTGAATATAAAACATATAAAAAAGAGAGTGGTTTAACTATTGCTACATGAATTATTATTTATTATTCTGAATGAACATCGCTGTATATGAAATGAACTTGAAGAAATAACGAATTCAATTAGGTGTCAAATTATTTCTTATACGAATATTCGTGACCTCGAGAGATTGAACTGCCCAGGAAAAGTATGTACATCTATCATAAATTGGATTCAGTTGATAAGGTGAACAGTGAAATCTTACTCAAAATTAGAAATAAATATAACGATAAAAAATGTTCTTATTCAACAACAATTCTTATACCCTTCGGTTTTTATAAATTAATATGATAATCATCTAAGTATTTTAATGATCTATAAAAATCAAATAATTGCAACGTTTATTAATAATGTTAACTAATCTTAATAAACAGTTTCAATTGTACCTTCAATCATTTTCTCGTGAGTAAAATTTTACAAATATTACATAGAATTTCTTTTTCTTTATACGATTGTTTTACTATCATTGCTCACATTATTACTTATGAAATAAAAATATAATATCTAAGACAATATTAACTTTACTGAAACAGTTGAAAATATCACCTTCAAACGTCATTTTTATTTTAGTATAATACCAAACTTCACTTTTATAGATTCAACTCTTTTACCGTTTTGTAGAAACATTATATTTACATTCTTATATATAGTAATACCCAATAAATGTGAGACTAAGATGCTAATTTTAAAAAGAAGAAAAGTCTTTAGATATTTGTTGTGGTCATTTAAGAATTTAAGCTTGAGGTATATCTGAGATTATATTTATTTTAAAGAAATTCTAGTTGAGTAATTATGGGACGAATGAACTCCCCTTGCTTTTATGACCTTGTAATACAACCCTAAAATACTTTTGTCGAGAACGTAATGTTGTTGTAATAGTATGAACATATAAAGAACAAAGACCCGTCTTAAACTTGTATTCGAAAATATATAAGAACACAATCACTTGGCTGTGTTAGCTGCCCTTTTCAAACAATAATCTATAGTTAATTAGTTCTGGAATTTTTTCTGGTTACCGACAATAATGTTTTGGATTTGTTACCTAATACACTAAATACATTGACAAAAAGAGTTCGAGTAACTTATAAGCTTAAAGAACTAATTTATTAAGTGTAACAAAATACGTAAAATTATAAATAAATTAACATTAAATTATCTAACATAAAAATTAATCCTATCAACTTATACAGGTACAATAAATAAAAAATATAAATATATATATTGACGTTCTAATAACAGCACAGTCTTTTGTTATACAGCGATGATCGTGTGGTTGACATTTTCAATTCACCTTCTATCATCAATCCTAAAAGAATAGTATTTCAAGTTTTAATAAGTCATTCATCAATTAAATAAATAAATTTAAGTATTATGCTATCAATATTTATATGCAGATGTCNTTAAATAAATTTAAGTATTATGCTATCAATATCTGTCTTCTATATGCAGGTGTCCCACCGTGATTTACTAAATTTAACATTAGTTAATGTAGTCAAATTATTAAATCACGGTGGGACACCTGTATAGTTTTATTATTATTTAAAATTAAAACTATATAAAAAATATTATCAATTTAAAACTAAAAAATATTAAACTCTAAAAGCCACAAAAAAATACTGAAAAACCGTGGATATGTATTTCGAAAAAAATATTACTATTATTAACACTAAACACATATTGACACCCCGACCGGAAAAAACTCCCTTATATACCCCTAGTGATCTTATTATCTAGAGACGTTATCACTAAGTAATATTATGACATTTGCTAGTTTACACAAGTTTAATAATGAATTTTTCAGTAAGCCAAGATCCCAATTAATTAAATTGTACTTATTTTTAAACATTTCTATTGCCTCCCGTATATTAAGTTCTTTGTATTTATTTACATTTAAAGTTAGTTTTATGGTTTTAATTGTGTGATATGTGTCAACAAATGTCCAGCCACCGGTAATTTATCAACTTCTTAATTTTTAATATCTCTTAAGTGCTTTTTAAACTTGACCCCTATACTTCTTTTTATTTATCCTACGTAACATTTATGACAACTTTTCCATTGTATTTTATAAATGTCTGATTTTCCCCTTCTTCTACTTTATCTTTAGAGTTACCTAATAAATCTCTTAAATTATTACTCTTAGGTGTTACTATATAACAAAATTCTTAAAAATTCTAGCCTGAGATGCCTGGATAATATAAAATGGACGATCTAATTACTTTTTGCTCGCCCACGCTAGAGAGTGTACTAGATGATTCCTTTCTTTATTCCACTTTTGTGTTCGGACTAATTTTGAAATTGCGTTTTCGTTATACTCATTAAATCTAGCTATTTTCTTATAACCCTTAATTCTTCATCAAAATCTATTTTATTCATCGGAATATTAACTAATCTTATTTATTATTTAATAAGGTTTTTATTATATAATTATATTATTTAGTAATATAATTACTAAGTAAATGTGATAATATTTCTTACAGTAAAATAATTTTTATATTGATAACGCAAAATCGCTGAATTTAGGTTTTATTCTTGTTATAAAATGGATGGATGTTAAAGTCCTTGANATCGCTGAATTTAGGTTTTATTCTTGTTATAAAATGGATGGATGTTAAAGTCCTTGATTTATAGAGACCTAAAAAATTAGGGATTACACCTGTTATTTTATTTTGAGGTTTTTAATCTATAATATTATAATTATTTGTAAACTAAAATTATCAAACTGTAGATTTTTATTTAAATATGTAGAAACTATTTTATAAATTCTTAATTAAAAATAATTAAAAAATCATAGTAATACATAAATATTATTCCATTTCTTAATAAATTTAAGATGTATGTTTGTTTGAACTACTCACCATGTCTTTATAATATTTTTGTTTAAAATAGTAGCAAATTTTTCTAAACTTACTTTGATTTTTATTTACAATTAAAAAAAAATACATTATAGTAAAATTAATACTATCTCAGCTTCGCATCGAAGCTAAAAAAATTAATTCAAGTTACATTGGTATTTAAAAGATGAGTTATTTATTTAAATACTTTTTCCGTATTATGATCTTGATACAGATATTATATTTCACTATAATCTTACTACTAAAATATAAATAACTCATTACCTCTTGTTATCAGATATCCATACTGCGTGTTCATTTACAGGGGTATAAATCAGTGACCCTACACCAACGCCTGTTTGGATTCCAGCCAGTCTATCATCACACCATAACCCACTTCCAAGTCGACCTTCTTTCTAAAAAAGAAGTCATAAAGTATTATTAGTTAATTTTAAATCACCTGTACACTTGTTTAATAAATAAATATTAAATATTATCTAAAAACAACTTTATTTTGTGAATTCGAAAATAAAGAACATTGATTA
>NW_026099576.1:12874446-12890180 GCF_025091365.1 Daktulosphaira vitifoliae | reverse complement strand
ATATATATATATATATATATTTCAATTTAAACAAAGTTAATAATAATTGTATAGTATTTCAAATCTAATGTAAAATGTTTTGTATTAAATTAACAAAAGCAAATAAAAAAGAAAATAAAGCTCAGTTTTTTTTAATTTTATAATAAAGTCATTTGTATATAAAAGTAAAAAAAAAAAATCAAAAATTGAATATCATTTAATAAATTTAAATTGTATTAGTTAGCTGTTAGTTTACAAACTTTAAACTAGTTGACATATAAGCATATTGTATGGATCATCATGTCTTCGGAAGAATGTATCAATTACAAGTGAATATTAAAGCTTTCTTTGTTAAATAGAAATTTAGTTTAAGACTATTGTTGACTATTTATGTCATCTACGAATAATATACGAATTACCGTTAAATGATTTCACAATTTTTGCTGTATCATTTATCATATTGAGTATGATATTATCAAGTAATAATAAACGACTGTAACAGGTATAGTATATATATATATATATTATTTATATATGTATCTGTTTCTATATAAAATAACTTTGGCTAAAAAATAGTGTAATTATATATATGTTTTATTCATTTAATTGTAAATAATGCTTTTGATTTGTATAATAATAGTTTATTTTAACTATTTATGTTTATATAAAACAAAAATTTTAGAGCTCTACTTAAAAAATAATAATACACATTGTAATACATCTTCTTTGTATATGACATACAAATCTCATAACTTTCAAATAATTTATCTAAATTATAAATAATAGATAAAATAATAGTTGGAAATAACGTTTCATGATTAATAATCAAATATTTATTATTATTTTATTTATATTAAAGTAATATATAAAAATATTTATTCACTCAAACATTTTATTAATTTTAAACACAATCAAATTATATTCTAAAGTAAATATTAAAATTTATTTTATAACTATGTTTGTATTTTTTAAAATAAATATTCTACAAAATATCCATTTCTCATTTGATTTTTTTCATATTTATAAGTCCATGTAATGTAAAAATTAGATATTAATTATTTCTTAAGAAATAAATGTCATAATACAAAGTATTTTTGAAATTACTTAATAGAAATTATATATAATATTAAACGTATAGAGTTTTAATTTAAATAACTTTTTTATACAAAAAACCATGCTTAATGTTTAGTTATATATTTTTACTTCTCTTTTTTGACAACACAAAGAATTAATTCATTTGATTTAATGAAATTTATACAAAAGTTAATTTTTTTATTTAACATCTTTGCCTTTTTAATATAATAATATATTAAATAACAATCATATTATTAAAAATAGAATTTAATTATTTATAAAATATTATTAATATAAATTATTGTTTGTTACCTTATTCTTAATGAGATACCAAGAAATATCTTCAATATATTTATATACATCCTTAATCGATAGAAAAAAAAGGTTACCAGTAAACTACTGACTAGCTGTTGACTTGTTATTAATATGATTTTCTTTCACTCAACTTCTCCTACCACTTTTTTCAATCATCTATCAAATTTCTTTATAATATTGTAACCATATAAAATAAAACGTGTTTAGTGTTTCAAGTACAATCAAAATTATCAAGTTAGGTCGCCTGTTGAGCCATTCTGGAATCTCATTAAACTCGTTTATTTAATCGAATTTAAAAAAATCTCAGAAAACTTCAAAGTTGGTTTTTAGTTGAAATTATTAGATGCTTTTAATAAAAAAAAATGCCATTTTTTAAAAGCTTTTATCTGAAGTGTTATATATGTCTCTCAGTATAAGTCAAAAAGATGAAATAATCAAATGATTTATAGAAATAAAACACGTTTGGCCTGAACATATTGATTGATAAAAACCTTTAACATTTTTGTAGTAAACAGATTTATAAATTATTTGAAAACATTAGAGTGTAACACGTTTAATAGGTAAAAAGTAATTTTGTCATTGGTCACGTTTTAAGCGTAAATAACATAAACAAATATCTATGAAATGTATTGTATATGTAATTAATTTTGACAGTCTTCTATTTTACTTATACTGAATACATTTTAATTTTTGTAAAACATATAAGAATATAGTAAACATTTTAGTTTACTAGTATGATTCTCAAAATTTTAATAAATTGGTGTGAAATTCAAAGCAAAATTATATCATTATAATTTAAGCATACCTTTAAAAAATATGTAAAATTACTTTTATGTAGTTTTTATTAATCATTATTCTATTTCAAGGTCAATATTATTCATGCTTCTTTAAAACTAAATGATGGATAAAAATTAAATTCCTTTTTCTAAAAATTATTTCACAATAGACCCTTTAATATAGTGCATGAGGCTTAGAAATTCTACTGTCCGTGTTAAAATAATCTAGATTTTATATCATATTTTTTTATAAGAATAGATTTTTTTTTGGGGAGTTCTAATTTTTTTTTATATATATATATATATGTTTACTTAAAATCTTTTAAATATTTAATTTAAATAACAGGTGAGCTTTTATCTAAAATTACCATAAGATATTCTGAGAAGTATTTTATGATTTTTTACACAAAAAATTTAAGTGGAAAGAAAATTAAAGGTTAAAAAATGTCCAAAACAAATCAAAATTAACATTGAATGGGCCCACTTGAGGCAGTAGTTAAATTCATCATCATCTATTAAAGGCAATGCCATGTTGTTGTAGTTAACTTGGGACAGCTAAATATTTTATAGATTTCATCACTTAATTTTGTATAAAAAATATTTTGTTTCTTAATAATACTTGAAAACATTTTACTAGTGCTGTCGATTGATAGGACTTAAATAATAATAATAGATATTAATCTGCTCCAAGTCGGCCTATATGACAGTATGTACAATTAAATCTATTTTATCAATGTGAAAAAAGAACTGTTTTATATAAATGTATTTCTTAGTTAACATATTATAGACAATTCATTCAATTTCATTTATACACTAACGAATAATTATTTTGATAAACATGTTTAATTTTGTCTAAATGTTATTTCTTTACATTTAGTTTTCGACGTATTGAAAAAATATACAAAAACAATTATAATAAATAATAATAAATTAAAACTAAATATAGAATAATCTCGAGTAATTTATTTTTAGGGACTCTTTAGTGTGAATATTATCAATATTCATTTGAAGTGTATTAATAGTATTACACATTGTTGACGCTTATAATCTGGTTAATCCATCCAATAAATGAGGACACTTTAACATATACACCTGGCACATCTATTCTTCCGCATCCAAATCCCCAGGATACAAGTCCGGCCAGTTCATAAAATCCATCGTCCTGGCACACTAATGGTCCACCGCCATCACCCTACAATCAAAGCAAACATTGATTTACCGATTTAAACTTATTTAAATATACATATTTAACATAAAAAACACCTTACCAAAAAAAAAAAAAGTAATAATAATAATAGTAATATCTTTACTATAATCTACGATAAATCTTATAATGTATTATATATATATATTTAAGTTGATTAATTAAGACCTCTCGGTACCAACGATTTTTAGGAATCAACTATAGACAATTTCATATTTTATGTACATTACGCAGACCCAAAAGAAAATACTAAATTATACAAAACTAACCATTTTTGTGCCAAAAGTACGACCAAAAATTACGGATACAATGTGATTTTTAAAATTTTTTTTGAATTTAGCATCATGCCGATTGAATATAGATCAGTTTACTTTTTTGAAATTTTGATTTCTTCAAATCCAAGTTCGTTTCAAAAATAAAACCTGTACTTAGGGATTAAAGTAAACAAAATTTCAAAATAAATAGCTGACCAAACTTTTCATCATAATATTGAATTCAATTTCGTTTTCAAAATTCTTATTGCATCAGAAGTTTCGCCGTACTATCGGATTAAAAACGGGCTGTCTTTGACTGAGAAACGGTCGGTTATCCAAACGCCAATAAATTATTTGTATTGTTGTTTACCTGACAGGCATCATTTCCAGATTCACCACCCGCACAAAAACTGCTGGCCGGTAGAATAAAGATCTTTTCGGTAACCGCATTTATTTTACGTATGCATTCGGTATCGCTGACCACTGGTATTTCAGCTGCTCTGATCCGCAATGGTATGGGTCCAGATTCACCCATGTAACCATAACCTGTGACCGTGCACCGCTTTCCGGCCGCATGATTGACACCCCTTGCTGGGAGGCATACCAAGCAAACGCCATCTTTAAGTTCGGCTTGCCCGTGCAACTTCAATAGCGCTATGTCATTATCTAATGTTTGAGAGTTATGGTTATGATGTATATATGTTGTGGCCACTCGAAGAGTTTGAGCGCCTGGACTTCCGTATTTCCTAGTTAGATCGTGATCACCGACTCGTACATAAATAGCATCACCAGACCGTACGATGCTGCAATGACATATACAAAATTATAAAAATACAAACATAATTACTGTAATCTAAGTTATATAAAAATAGTGCACCGAAATTGTTTTTTAGGTAGTCAATATAAAATAAATATCCATAATATTGTCGCGACTTACAGAACAAAAAAGAATAAACCGAGTATAAAGACAACCGAGTTCTACTCAAGTTATAATTTTGTTGTTTCAGGAAAATTTCATTTTTATTGATAAAATTGTTATATTCAATTAAAAATAAAAATAAAAATTACGTGTTCAGAAAGTGAAGACATCAGTTTGTTTACTTAGTACTCACTTAGTAACACAGTGAGCTGCAGTAAGTACCCATTGTGTGCCAATTAATGCTCCACCACATAAATACTGGTTTAATGAATTTATTAACGCCACTTGCCAGCACCACTCATTTGGTTGTGCATCTTCTCCGCCGACCACTCTTGATGATCTTGCTGTTCCTTTGACTCCACATACATATTTACTGTAGGATGGTGGTTTTGTGAATAATGGGTTAGGCGTAGTCAAAGTAGATACCGTTAAGTTAGGTTGGTATTCTAAAAAACAAAGAATTATGTAAGCATATTGAGATTTATATAGTAACAATGTGATGCTTGAAAAATATAAATCAATTACAATTAATGTAATTTCATACTCAATACATTCAAATATACAAGTATTGTTTTTAGTAATCAAAAAATGAAGAATATTTTTTAAATAACTATATTTATAGTTAGAGTTACTAACCTGGAGGTGGAGGATAAACTGCTAAAGAACTTGGTACATGTGGTCTGAATTGTGAAATAGTTTCGTTTCTGTGCGTATTGTAACTCATAAAATTTTGGGAAGGTGGTGGTTGACCAATTATGTTATTTGGCGAATGTACACCGACATTACCATTTTTCTGCTCTGTCATTTCTCGAATTTGATTTTTGGTAGCACAACATTGAGTTCCGTGTTTTCGACATTTGAACACATCAGTAATTTCGGCGTTTTCTGAAAAAAAAAAAAACATTTACATTTCTTAATAAAAAATAAAATTTACTCCGCCAACAAGTTATCTTTTTTTTTGTTAAATACTTACTGAAACATGTAAAGTACAAATAAGAAAAAACACATGACCCGGGACAATCAGGTCGGTCATCAGGCGGTGGCGGCGGCATGGAAGTCGTAGTTGTTGTAGGACGTGGTTTTGGTTTGATAGTAGTCGTTGGAGGTGGAGGACTTTTGGTATTATCACAGCACACCGAGCCTTGCAAGCACGTAGATGTATGATACACCAACACAGAAGGTCTTTTACAAAAAGCGGTCATCACCTCATAGATACAGTAACCTGCGCATTTTGGCGCATTACTGTTAACTGACACTTGGGTTGTGACGAGTGGTTTAGTCGTGGGCCTGGGTTGTTTTGCAGGTGGTGAAGTAGGCTCGTTGCTTTCCGCTGTTGATGAAGTTATACAGCAAGTTTCGCCTTCGACTGGACAGTACGCTTCCAAATCGTTTTCGTCGCAAAACAGTGCATAAAGTGCGCTGGTACATTCACCTTGACACTTTTTTTGACCGGCTGGAACTGCGACATTTTGACTGTTACTAGATGTTTCAACAGTCGTCTTAATTGTCGACGATGTTACCGCTGGAGTTGGCGATGAGTTTTCTGGTGTTCGATGTGATGAAGTGGCAGTATTAATTCTAGTGGACGTTTTATCATACACAATAAGATTTTCAGCTCCCAAGAATGCATTTTTCGGAACGCAACATCTGAGACCCGGTTTACACATTTCAGTGACATTAAAAACAGCTTCACAATAGTCTGCTAATCTGTCGGGCGTACATACGCCTGGACACTTCAGATCTATGAAAAACCAAATAACAATGATAATTTATCCTTTTTAACATACACCTTAAGTCTTTTTTAGTTCTATTCTTACCTAAATTATCGTTTGGAGATTTTGGCGGTGGCTTCTGATTATTATTATTATTATTATTATTATTGTTATTGTTGTTGTTGTAATAGTTGTTACTGTTATTGTTAGAAGCCTGTTGTGAGACAAATTTATTTATAATTATTAATTATAAAGTTTAGTCTTTTAAAATAACTTACCGGCAATGAGGGCCGTGGAGTAGAACCAGACGTCTGGTCTATTTTATTATTGGCTATAACGCCTGTCGTTCCATTAACAGGAGGTTTATCTAAACAGCATTTCATTTCACCGGGACATTTGACGTCTTCGAGTACATCATAACATATTATCGTTGCTAATGCATGAGCGCAATAACCTGGACAGTCTTTGGTCTCCGCTGTTGTGGTGATAGTGTCCAACAGACCTGTTAACAATAAAATGAATGATAACAACACAATAACATTATTATTTTGTTTTAATAACTCAATGCCAACAATGTAAGACTCAAGTAGGTATTTGGGTCACAGGCCAATGTTTCCGCACATGCATTGTGAATATACTCTCTATATCTATACTAATAAAGATACGACGCACAACCATAACGGTCCTAGACTGCACACGTTTTTTTCTAACGGTATTCAACGTTGTTACGTTCGGCCGACGATTAAAAACTTTTGGCCAGCTCAATCCTACAAGTGTCTAAATTGCTACCATCGTAGGGGATCTGTGATTAAATATAATGGGTAGATCACGACGAGTAGTATTTCCCACTTGATAACATCTAACTATTTTTTAAAGTGCCTCGTTTCTAAGCTCAGCCTTCTTTTTTTATTATACTCGAGCTGTGATTTATTTTTGTATAATACATTTTAGTATACTGACCACTCACTCATGTTCTGTGGTTAATTTTGTTTAACGGGTTCTGTTGTTTAATATGACATTGTCAGAGGCCATTTAGTATTTGGGTATCGAAAAGTAATCTCAGAAGTCTCATTATAAAGAAACAGGTTTCAGTAAACAGGTTTTAGAGTTCATAGGATTTTCATTTTCTTGTAACGTACTTTTTAGCGTTAAATCTTAAATTAACAGTTACAAAAGTGAATTAAAAATCCTTTGTGTTAATCAGATAGATAACTATTGAAAATTAAATAAAAAAATGTATTCAACAATATTTTTGATTATACTTTTTAAATTAAATTTATTACTTTGCAAAGATTTCTAAGATAGAAAAATCTAAATTAGTCAATGTTTAATAGTATATAATAATAGTCGATTATATTAAATAACCACTCATTTGTACAAGAATTACTTTAAAGCATATGTTTTTAAATTAAATTAAAATTTATTATNTCATTTTTACAAGAATTACTTTAAAGCATATGTTTTTAAATTAAATTAAAATTTATTATGTAGCTTGTTAAATTTTTCTTTTTATTATTAAAAAGTTTGTATTTTTGAGAATGTCTAGAAAAATATGTTTAAAAATGTACTGTTTCTACTAAAAGTTGTACATATACTCCTTAACCCCGAATTAAAACGCTTAATTTAAGGTTCTAGTCTTTGGATCCCGAACTTTAGAGATATTTATTAAATAAACAATTTGTTAAGACCTACTTTTTTTTTATAATAAGAGAATTTGACTATAAACCTAATTTTAAAAATTCTACCCTGAATATAAATATTAATTATTAGTTTAATTATCTATCAAAGAACTCTTTTAATTAAATATCATTTATCACCCTCTGCGTTCATTAAAATTGTTAAGAAAATTAAAAGTATAACCTATTTTTAATCGAAATGATAAAAAAGGTGATTCGTCAAGTCACGCCTATTGTTATAACTGAAATTGGTCTTCTATAGAACAATTATAAATGTGTGTACATAATTATAAAATCGCAATCGCCTATTATTTAGCTAATTTATTTCGCAATTATAATATTGTTGTGGCCTCGAGCAACGGTCAAAATCTTAGACAGTTATATTTTTACTAATATTACATGTTGCTCACTTATGATTAAGTGTTAGCGACTGATCCAATGTTTGCCTACGGTGGTCTCGGGTCAGTAACCGGCAAGGTCGTCGAGGCCGCGGCCGTTAAGTGGGTGTGAAGTCGGAAGAATTAGGAACGTATGCAAATTGTCAATAGTGATGCTGGTGTATTATTATTGCACGTGTATGAGGTATATGACAACGACGACAAGTGCACATACTGTTCTGTCACTTCCATCACCGACAGCGATGGGGATCGGGGTCAAACGCTTTCTATATAAACATGTATGGTACCAATTGTTTGCGCGAGCCACTGCCGCCAGGAAACCGTTATGTCCTGATTTTTTCGTCATCGCCACCGCTAATTGACGAATGTCACTATCGCCGGTTTAAAAGTTTCTCGTTTTTTACAGCCATTGTCAATATGTCGGTGGAACATAATTAGAAAATTATAATTTTCAACGATTATATGTGGATATGACGATAAAAACTACAATTAGAATCGAGAATCTTGAAAATATGTAAGCAGATTATTGAGCTACGAATACAAAAATAAGGTTTTAATAGTAATGTGTAATTTATTCATTCTACCCAACCGGAAAACGTTTCTGAAAATGTTTACATACTTAAATTGTAACTACCTGAAAAAAAGCTGCTGGCTAAATCGGCATCCTGAGTTCTGACAAACGGATGTGTCGTTATCAAAAGTAACAATAAGGGCACAAAAGCCCTGCGGTACGGCGATCTAGACATGTCGGGTGCGTTGACGTGGTCAGGTCAACTCGTTAGACGGATAATCATCGGGAATACATTGGAAAATATAAACTCCACGCACTGGATTGCGTAACGATATGGACCAAATACTAAAAATCACTCACGTGTACTTACTCCGAGTGTTAGTAAGAACGTGTATACTCAGCGGACCGCGCGAATCGTTTGCGTACCGGCCAGCAATTCAACCTACCGGCAACCGAAACCCACAGACCCCAGCACTCCCCCCCACCTCTACCGAAGAGTTATATTCACTCGCCGCTGCTTGGTACCACCGTCGTGGTAATACGTCCCCTCGATAGCAATCAATGTTCCAGGAATTGTATAAGCTCAACATGCCAATGTAGTAAAATAATGTGTATGTAATATGGAAATGCTGTGCTGGAGACACGAGATTCCAATGCTGCATCATCGACGAGGGAAATACCGAGTTGTCATTAAGAACGTGTCGAAAGTGACAACGACTGCGCAAGCATGTAGGGAAAGTGCAGCGACACGGATTATTGTTATCTATCGAGTCTTTGTCATTTCCATTTTATGGCGCGACTACCGGAAACACCAATAATTTCAGTTTGTAGTTGTATTGTACTTGGTTCATTGAAAAAACTGTTTGATACTAAATTTAAATTAGCAAACTTCTCGTTTGTCTTAATCGACAAAATATGAAATTTGTGGCATCAAAGACACTATACAATTTAATTGTTAGCAACGCCAGAGAAATTGTACCTAAAACATTAAAATAAGAATAACATTAAAAGTGCGGTAAAAAATCTCAAGTATAATTATAGGGAGCCATCTATAAAATTATATTAAATGTTATTTGAAAATATTTGTTTGTCGAACTCTACATTTATAGTATTGTAATATTATCTATGTTAACGGTTAGCACACTATATCGTCTGTAATGTGATATTACAGTAATAAACGAGTTTTTTTTTTACATTAGTATATGAATGAATTAAGTACCGTATAAACATTTCTTCGTTTTGCAGTCGATTAACATAATTTCTTAGTACGCGCCCAGCCCAGAAAGTTAAAACGGTATTTTTCGATTAGTAATTAAATAATTAGTAAGATAAATAAAATTCATTTATAGAAAAATAAAACACTATTGAATGTATACGTTAAGTCATGTTTCACAAAAACAAGCCCACGAGCGTAACGGGTATAATATATTTACAATGTACCAAATCCATCCATGTTTTTGATCATTGACTTTCTCTGATAAATACGTGTTATAATTAAGTATGAATCAATTAAACATTAAACAACCAATGCGTTTATTTAATAACGACGAATAAGCCAGCCAACTAAAAATTCGAACAATCATGTAAGCATAAAAAATGACGTTATTGAAAATTCCTATCAAATGGCTTTACTTCGAGGTGGAACATTTCCATAATAAGTTTGAAAACGATTGTCGAAACGGGCGGTCAATAGCCGTTTATTTAAAAGATTTCGTAAAAATTGTAAGTACCAGTGCCAAGAAGTCCGTTTGGACCACANAAATTGTAAGTCCCAGTGCCAAGAAGTCCGTTTGGACCACACACTATGGTCAAAGTGTAATCTTGTCTGCCAGTCGAGTAATCGTGCATCATATTATATTTACATATATTACGGACGAAGTGTAAATATCCGAACGCAGAAAAACCTAGTTCATGTTCAAACCATTCAAAGTAAATGAAAACCGGTAAAGAAACCGTATGTATACTATAATATTATGATGTCGCATTTCATCTTCCGTGAGAATAACGAGCGCATCATCGTTGTCGTGATTTTATAACGGTTCTCTCGGAAACGCTTTATGTGCGTGTGAAATTCATTCACATGGTGTACATTAGCCTCGGGAGCCGCCTCTCATCCAAATACCACATACAGGCGTTCCTAAATAAATTTAAGTAAAAAACTTTAATTGAAAGTTTTGTCTTGTAGTTACGTCTTGCGCGTAGTTATTCAATGAGTGCTTATCGTTTAAGCGCAGTGAATAATTTTTAACGCGAAAACTTTCCTAACCAAAAATAATAGAAATTGAAAATATGTTTTTTCAAAGTTACAAAGAAAGTTATATTTTTATTTTTTTATAACTTTAAGAAAACACGTAAAGTTGTATTCGATTGATTTTAATCAACTAATTGTTGATAATTTATAACCTACGAAAAATATCAATAGAAACATCAATAGTTTCTTGACTGTATCTCTGGTCCTACCAAGTTGTAAACTATCATTTCATATTTACCTTTAGCAACAATTAACTGACAGCCGCGTCATTTTTTAATGTAACAATACATCAAATTAACAATCATACGTCTGTAATCAGTATTTATATTTCTAACACATTTTTTTAAATATTTAGTTAGTAGGTACCTTAACATGGTTTTAAATTAACCAATAATTTCAAATATTAATCTCTTTTTTTGGTTCGTAACTTGAACAATTTTTGATTAAAAACCTTTTCTTCCTAAAAAAAGGTAGACTATATGATTGTAACATATATTTATCAAAGTGATTTATTATATGAAAAACATTTTCAATTTGATTTCAATTTAGTAATTAATTTATTAAGTGGCTTTTTATAAAGTAATTCAATTTTTCTTTTTACAGTTATTAATTAGACTTATTCACGTTTGCTGAATAAAAGCTATTTCAAATGAATCAAAAGCGTATCAACCTATTTTGCACCTCTTTTTTATAAAAGTTCTATCTATGTATAACCAGTGGCATATTTATCCTAGGAGCATGGGGGCCATGGTATAGGGTCAGAAAATTTTAAAATACGCCACTGCGTATAACTTTTAATCGATGCTGCTTAAAGTTTTTCAGCACTCTATATAAGTATTCCTTTATCGTACCACAAAAAAAAAAATACATGACCCTTTTTTCGAATTAACAAATAAAAAAAACGTTTTCACCTCTTGAAATATCTTACTTTTTCTACTAGTGCATCCTTTTAATTTTAACACCCTGAACCATCTCACAAAGTCATGAATCAAATCCTACATCACTTAACTTCATTTAGAAATTTTAGTTCCTGTTTGGCATACTGTTGCTAACTTTCAAACATCGTTAACATTTTCTAAAATAACTATTAGTACCTACGTCGGTGATTTATTTCCTGTGTCAATGTAGAAAAGGCTATCTTATTTTAAAAAATTACCATGAAATAATTTTCTTTATTTTTAGATTTAGTATATAGTTTAGTATTGTGCAAGCCCCAGAAACCTTTCTTTGAAATTTCATTATTAATATGCACAATCATGCGTCTCATTAGAAATTATGCATGTGTAAGGTGAATGACACATCATTTAATAATAATTCACAAATAAATTTAATAAGTTGCAAATTATTTCACAATTTCAATGCGATCTATCAAAACTTTTCTATAAAATTAATTCATTTGAAAATATATGTATACAGAGTATTCAGTAAGTAAGGAAACAGGTAGATTGTTACAAACAATGAGAAAAATAGAAAATCGTTTCCTTATTTACTGAACAACATTTTACTATAAATTTATAATTTAAACCTTTAGATTTAATCTAAAGGTCCCAAGAGTAATGTTTAAAAAAAGAACTTAACATTAATATTATTAATATAAGTTAGTCAGTTAATAATTAATTACTAGCTATTGAAGTTACATTTTTTAATAAATATCATTATAGTTTAAAAAAGTAACCAAACAAAATGTGTTAGATCTAATAAATAATATCAACTTAAAAATGTGAAATCCGGTTCTGCAAAGAAATTTTTTATTGTGGGCGGGATAATTTTTTTTTAATATTTGGTATCATTGTCTCCTTAACAGACATAGCGTTCAAGGAGTTGATCGGATTCTCGACCAGGGAACCGCGTTTTTTGAAGGCCTCGCTATAGGCGCAACAAGAAGGAGTTTTGTCCTTTCAGCTATCGAATTTACTCCCCAAAAATTGTAAGAAATATGTATGTTGATATATGCATATATAGTGTATTTTATGGTAGAGGGAAAATACATTCAGCGTTCTCAAAACTTTTATTCTAAATGGTGCCTATGGGCCCCGCAGAAAATATATTATAAATAATAGATGTTTTAGTAGTTTTACGTATTAGTTATAAAATTAAATGTCTTTATAAATTTAAAAAATAAAAACCAAATTTTATTTATTTCACTAATCTATAAAATACAATGCTCTTAGTCCTAGAATTCATAATATAAAAATAAAATTATATTATGTTTTAATTAAAAGAGTTTTTTTTTTAAATTTTATAATTTAAACGATCGTGAAAATTGAGCAAACAAAAATCTTCATGCTTTGCCATCCCTATGGACGCCTATGTATGTAAGAATTTCAGAAACAATAAATATTATGGATTGGTTGAATTAGATAATTATTCAGAAGTGATCTGTTCGATAAATAATAGTTAATTAATCTGTAGTAATCGCACAACAAGTTTTATATATTAAACATTTTGTTAATAAATATTTACATCTAGATTAAAAACTGGTTACTGGTTACTAATCGTTAAAAAAATTATTGACTAAAATTTAAGTTTTATTATAAATAAATTTATTTAATTTTAAATGTATTCAATATTATTGTAGCGCTAATGAGTATTTTTAAAGTGCAATTTAAAAATGATAAAAAAAATATAAAATTTTCTTCAGCCATAATATAGTTGAAAAATTGTAATATTTGAAATTGACAATGTTTTAAATATTATTTTAGACGTTTTCAATTAACCAAATTTCAGAATTAATAAAAAAATTAACAATACATTCAAACATTCTTATAGTTTCTATTTAGTGTGCTAATTTAATTAGTAATTCTTTTTTTAGGTAGAACCCAATTTTAATGTAATGGTACTAGGCACTCTGATTTTTTTTACTGGACTTTATATATTTTGATTTACTACATAGTATCTACAATTTTAACGTTGACTTCGGTGCGTTTACGATTTTGAATATCTGAGTTTACTTTGAATCCATTCTTCTCGTTTTTTATTCATGACTTTTTGATACGATCATTATACGTCATAAATACTGATATGTTTGGTTGGGTTAAATACTGGATTGTACTACATAAAATTACTTAGAACAAGTCACCATCAAGTCAACTTCAAAATCAAAAGTATAATTTTCCTAGTAATTAAATTCACAGATATAATTATAGTTCAGCAAACTATAATGATCTATCGAACTATTTACCAAAATTTAATAATTTATTCTGTATAATCGTAATCGAAAAAAATTGTGGACAGTAGTAGTACATAAATTAAATTATTATTAAGATAATAGTTTTAAATTTTAAAAAATATTCTCATTTTAATATATGTGGGTTTCTTAAAAATTTTAAGTATAAAAAAATTATGATAGTTATAGTTTAGGAATTTATATAATTAGATAACAGACATTACTCAGAATTGAATTACTGCATCGAGTACAATTATTTAACGCCGATGTATTTATGAATAGGCAACTTAATAGTCTTTTTTTTTATGTCATATTTTGAAATTAAACAATTTTTATGAAGAAAATGGTGTAAATATTTTGCTGTCATTGTCTAATTTTTGTTTTAGCTCTGAAGCATTGTATCATTTTTTTTTAACGCATTAATTCTTCTTTATTTGATTGAGAAATTTGCAATAATTTGCATTTTATATTACTGCGTTTAACTTTTTGAGGATTTAAAAACAAAATATTCAAATTATTATTTTTTTTATAGGCGTGTATTTAGGACATTATTTATTTACAAACATATTATAAAACTCTGAAAGTTAAGGATATGCATATCTATAGCTTCTACCATTTTAAATTTTCAATTTTACATGAATGACTAACTAATGAGTAACTGTTTTTTTAAATTTTTTCCAATATGTCTCGAAAATTTTGACTTCCTCTCTTTACTAAGTAAACCTTAAAGTTTGATTAAATTTAAATATACTTCAATTTGATAATGTAAACAGTTCGACTAGGCAAATTAACATATTTATTTTTACTTGTTAAAATTAAGTTAATTTTGAAAGTAGTACGTTAAGCTAAAAGTCAACTTATGTATATGTTTAACTTAGTTTAGTTAAAAATAACTAGAAAAAAATGTAATTTTATTTTTTATTTTGGTATTGTTACAATATACTTGAAAAAAAAACGAATTACCTAACTTAACGTTTTGAATTTTTAACGCGTTAATTCCTATCCTTATATCACAGCATAATAAGGCTCTGCATTACTAATTAAGCCGTTTAGACGACAGCTTAGGGTAGTAACAAAGTAGTTTGTAGGGTAAGTAAGCTTTAGGAGCTAAGTACTCTCCTTACGCTAATGTAAGTAACAAATTTATTATATCCTGTTATCGGTAACAACTTTAATTAGGTCCCAATCGTTAGCATAGTTTACATGGGGATTATGTGAACTTCAAGCCAACAATAGAAATATTTGAAGTCCCTACTATGAACAATGGCATATTTTAAGGGGCGGCAAATATTGAAGGCTAACAAATTTATAAACAGCGAGTTATTTTTTTATTGTTATTAGGACATATTGACGTTCTAATAATTATCATAATCCTTTACATTTATTGTGTATTTATGATATGTATATTAATAGCTACAAAAAATTTAATTTATGATTTATTAATAAACATAGATTTGCTTGATAAATATTTTTAAATACTTTTTTTTTTTTTTTAAATT
>NW_026099576.1:12863132-12874346 GCF_025091365.1 Daktulosphaira vitifoliae | reverse complement strand
TGTTGTATTATTTTTCCTCAGTGAATCGATGGGGCTATGGAACAAACAAAAACGTTTTGCCTATAATACATGTAATATACTGTATGTATAAATAATAGGGAAGTTAACTTATTTGGGGTTAGTTTTCCCCAACGAAATCCCTTTACGTTACATCATGACTGTGTTCGTTGCCATTACAGTAATAAGAGCAATAAAAATAACAATGATAAAAATTAAAAAAACAACAATATCTGTTGGAGAATTGCTCATCTTTAACAGATTGTCAAGGTGCTTCCTTTTTGAATTTATTAAAAGTGAAATACATATTAAGCTTAAAAACTATCATAGAATAATACCATAAAAATGATTTTAGTTATTTTTCTTAAAAAAATATGGGTGATAATAATTATTATAACAGTCAATGAAGTTTGCAGGTCAAATAATATCTAAAATTAAGTATCACAACTTCCTCGTTTCGAAGATAAAAATTATTATATATATAAATGTAAATCGGTTATCGTCATTTTAAATTATTTTTAGGTAAATATATACAATGCCTCGATGAGACAAATCATTGTTTTTAGAAAAAACAATATTTTAAACTTTACGCACAAATTTTTATGAGAAACTAAAAATTTAAGCTAGGTATCCCGCAATTAGATAGTCAACATTTTACTCAGAGTATAGTATGCCTTTAAAAATTAAAAAATATTTAATATAATAGGAGTGATTTTTTTAAATGAAATAATCCACCTTTTGAACAATATTTACTAGTCCGTGGTTGTAGTAGCTATACTGTCGGCTTAACTTGTTTACAGATTATTTTTATATCGGTTGATGATTGATAACGTCGATGTTGATTATCATCTGTTGTTTTCGTCTAATTTTTGTCTTCGTTATTGTTATGGCACTCTTGGCTTTTAGCTCTTCCTTTTTTACACTGGCAATTTTCTTAAATGTTTAATATATAAAATGTTCAGTAAGTAAGGAAATGGGGTTTGTATTTGTTTAAATGTTTATAATAGTTTACCCGTTTCCTTACTTAGTGAACATTCTGTATAGTTTTTTTTCCACATTAAATTATTTTTTTTTATTTATTTATCTTCTTTTACCTGGTGTATAATAGGTAACCAAGTCTTGCTAATTTTCTATCCATCTATTCTGTTGTAATTTTCTAAACAATTTTTGATTTCTATTGTTTCTATGTACATACGTTTGCTAAAATGAGCTTCTTTGTTTGACTTTGTCAAATTGAATATCATGTCCTCTATTTTTGGTGTGTTCAGCTATTGCAGATTTTTCTGTCTTTTTCATGTTCTTTTATTTTTGTTGCAATAGCTCTCTTTGTTCGTCAATGTATAATTTTCCACATGAACACGGTATTTAAAAGACTCCGGGTGTTTGCGTTTTTGGATATTTATCCTTCGAGTTTTGGTGTTTGGTTTGAAGGCAGTTCTTGTTTTGAATTTATTTGCGACTCATAAAATCAGGGTTGTTACGTTTTAAATACTACTTGTTCAAAACAGAGTTTTAAATGTGTTTCAAATACCAAAAATATCAAAATTTACATTGGTCTTAATGGACGTTTTAAATTTTTTGTTTTAGATTTAAAAAAAACACGTTTTTTAACAACCCGTTTGAAATACAGTCGATAATTCCATGTATATATAGAGTGTCCAATAAGTAAGAAAACGGTTTTATGTTGTTCTCATTGTTTGTAACAACTAATCTGTTTCCTTATTTACTGAACACTTTGTATAGAAGTATTAGTGTTTCTTTCTTGTCATCTTCTTTGTATTAATCATCATTGTTGCACGTAGTATTTTTTTCTTTTTTCCAGATATCTTAAGTGATTTTTTTATATTTTCGATTTGGTATCCATTATTTTATAGTGCTTGTCATAAATATGTTTTTTCTTTCACGTGATCTTTGTTAGTAGTTCTTACAATTCTTGTTGCCATTGCAAGTAGTAATCCCATTTTTTGTGAAGGGCTGTGGTATGTATAGTGGTATGTAGATATNAGTGGTGTGAATCGGTATGTAGATATCTGTCAGGGTGTGTGTTCTTTTTGTATTTATATATTAAAAAAATTTATATGTATACATATATATATTCACCAAAAATCCGATGAAAACAAACAGACAGTTGTTATCAACAATAACAGATAATCAACATCGACGTTATCATTTATCAGCTGTTATAAAAACAAACTGTAAACAAGCCGACAGTATAGTTATAACCACAAAACAGTAGTTATCGCTCCAAAAATGGACATTGTAATGAGTCCGAAAGGTCAGAGCTTAAGACATGAATAAATCTATAAAAAATTCAAGTAATACAATAATCCATGAAAGCTTTAACACATTCATAGAAATTTTACATTAAAAAAAAAAAATTGAAATGCATTAATATAAATATTTGATTAAATTTTCATAATAAAATAATGTTCACTTTAGTAATTATAAATAACTTCTGATATACGAATTTCCCGTAAATAACAAACTTTTTAAACATTTACTAATTTAGCATCTTGAATAAATAATTTAAATACTTATTAGTCTAAACTATAGTATTTCTTTATATTAAAATGTGGAATGTTACAGAGAAATTCAATTAAATTTTTTGTAAGTCGCTCTTCGAACAACATGGTTTTTGCAATATAATGTTAACTTCGGCTAATTTATTGGTATATTATTCATATCTAGTTATTATAGTTAAATCACAATCAAGTGTATACTATCTACACCAACCTAAAAAAAAATTGGATACAGTTAACATTGACAGTTAAGTAAAAAAATTGGAAATTTTTATAAGAAGGCTCATTAATCATTTGAATTGAATCATATTTAAACAGTAGAACAAAACATGTTAAATTAAAAGGTAAAGTTTTAAAATAAATCAAAGTAACGTCATGTTACCTTTGAGACGGCCACTGTCAATCTTTTTATTTATTGTTCGTTAATTTGCACTTTGGTAGCAAGTTCAAAAATTCTCACTTTTTAACCCTTAAGCAGGCGCGTACCTATTTTTAACGTTCATAGTCGCGTGGGGGTCTATTAGACCCCATTTCTAAAAAAGTATAAAATATGTGTAAAAAAGTTCATTTTTTTTAATTCAAAGACATTATTTGTTACCATATGATATAGAAATATGGATAACAATTAAAAAATTAAAATTAAAAAATAAATAAATGACAAAATTATGTGCATTACTAAAAATTATATCACAAAAAAAAAAAAACTTAATTTTCAAAATTTCATTAAAAAATTTTGGTTTGTAAAAAAATTATTTTAACTGCAAAATCTTATTTTTAAGACGGTAAATGAAAGCTTTTACTATAACAAAATGTATTTTTATTAATTTTTCTTGTATTTCTTTGAGCTCAAACATGGCTTATATTTACTAGTTTTATGTGTATTTACATTTACATAATCATTTTTCTGAATTGAATTTTTTTATTATTAATATTACAATACAATTTAATTATTATAATACGAGTAGGGTCAGGAGGGGTAAATGTGAATAGTGGTAATTGTAAATGAGGCACCGATAATCAATGTGTCCACATTGCGACGGGATATATTTATTACATGTTTAGTTCGTATTTGTTCCGTATCATCGAGTAGTGGAAATTCTCAATAGTTTATTTATTTTTAAAACTTAATTGCACAGACGGTGGCAGATCCACATAATCCCAATTCCACAATATTATATCGATTATAACATTGCATTTACGATAAAACGATATTTTGAAAAAAATACAAGTCCAAAAAAAAATTATAACGTTCATAGTCGCGTGGGGGTCAATATGACCCATTTCAACTTTGATGGATATTTTAAGTCATACATTTTTTTTTCGAAGGTATTTATTTATGAAAATCTATTCAATATTACTATAAAAACCATCTTCTAAATTTATATCTATGTACACCTTTTANTATAAAAACTATTACTATCTTCTAAATTTATATCTATGTACACCTTTTATACAATATAATACATCCGTTTTTATTTATGTGGGGGTATGCTAGACTCCCACGCGACTGTTTAAGGGTTAATATTTGCTGACAATCTTAAATTTTATTGTGTCATTTCAAAATGAGATGATCATTTATTGCAGTAGGACATCAATATTTTTGTTGTTAGTATAAAAATAATGACTTGAAAATTAATTTTAGAAAATGTTTTACAAATATCTTTTACTAGGAATAATTATATTATGTGTAAATATGTAATTGGCCAACAATTTCTTAATATTATTTTTTAAGTAAAAGATTTCAAAATAATATTTATATTCAATCTTCCATTTAATAATTATAAAAATATAATACATGATAAAGCTTGTATATAAATAAGATTTATTAAAAGAAATTGTTAGACTTTTACAATCGTAAAATGCTTAACCACTTTGTATTGTGTTTTTGAACACACTTCAGTTATTTGGCGCTCTTACCAATCTGATTGAATATAATTAATTTGTTAAATTAAATTCAACATAATTTGTTTTTTAAGATTTATTGCTTATAAAAAGGGTAGTCAAAATGTTACTAACTTGTTCATTGCTGTCTTCTTTTTCTTCTTTAATTCCAACTACTTGGGGTCAGCTTTAAAAAAATGTAAAGTCAATTTAAGACTTAGCCCCCGTAACTTTTTAATATCTTCAAAAACAATTCTGGACATATTATATAATCGTTAAAATTATTGATATTTTCTTATATATTATATTTTAAACCTAGTAGATTTTTAATTTACTTAACTTATGTTTAAAGATATTGTTTACAGTTTTCAGTTTATAATTAAAAAATAATAATATTTACTTAGTTTGTTTGAGAAAAATTTGTATAATTAAAATTTTTTTCTATTTACCAGATCGTTTTCCTTTATTAATTAGTATTGAGATCATGAATAATACAAATTAACAGAGATACTATAAATTAAAGAAAAAACTTTATATTAAGGGTTTACTTGGGTTACAAGTATTATTATAATTATAAACATAAAAAAAAACACAGCACAGTGGGGACGTGGCATAGTTGGGTCCAGTATAAATTTAAGGAATTGGTATATAGTTACAAAAGCAACATCAACTTTTATTTCCTTAATTATATCCCGATTAGTAATTATTAGATTCAAAAATATAATATTGTTAAAAAGATCTCCTCAATTGAGTGTATTATAAAATTTGATTATAATTGTAAAAATCCATTCTTAAATTGAAGTGAAACTAAAAATAGATTTTTTTTAGATTTATAATTTATACATAAATATAAATATATTATATTAAAAATGTTATATAAAAATAACATGTTTTAAAAAAATTGGAATGTTATAGACTGACAGTAGCACACACAAATAGAGTTAAAAAATTAACAAATTACAAAGTAAAATTATTTACTTTTATGGTTGAATACTTAAATCATATCAAATTTAATTCGACAATAAATACTTTAAAAATATTAGGAATGAATGATTTTAATAGATTGTATGGATAAAGCTGGCAAAGCTACTTTTTATTTAATTTTAACCAAGAAGAAAATCTATATTTCGAATTATTTTTTTCATTGTAAAATATATAATATAAGCTTTAATTTAAGATTAAATAAAAGTGTCAATATTTCCAGAACATTTTCAAAAATTATATTAAAAAAAGCTTAGCTTATGTGCAAAAATTGATTTTTTGAATCCTCCCTGTGGGCAGGATTAGAGTCTCATTTTCAAAAAAATTATATCAAATGATAGAAAAATATCTAAAATTTCAACACAAAAATAATTATTTTAATTTGTTCATTTTTCAAAAATATATAGCAGTTTCAATTATTAAAATATTTCATGTTATATGTGATTTCTACATAAAAATTATATTTTTCGTTAAGTTCGACGGGCATTTTACCATAGAAGAAAAGGACAAATTTTCTTTTTTGTACTTATAATATTTATTGTAAGCTTTAATTTGACAACATATATTTAAAGCTCGGAGTATTTCCGGAACATTTTCAAAAATTAAGTTGAAAAAGTTAGTTTTTGTGAAAAAGTTGCTATTTTAAATCCCCCCTGTGAGCAGAGTAAGTGTTAGATTTTTAAAAAAATGATATCAAATAAAAGGGAATTATCTATGGTTTTAATATAAAAAAAAAGTTATTTTGATTTGTTCATTTTTAAAAAATTCATGGTAATTTTAAGAAAAAAAAGTGAAAAAAATGTCAAAAATTACTGATTTTAAAATTGTCATTTTTTTTTATATTTCGTTCATTTACGGGGAACGAGGGAAATTTGTTCAACTTTTAAGTGTAATGTCTTCAACTAAATACGATTTGCGATCTTTTGACGTATCGTTGAAAGAAATCGGTCCAGTGAGAGCTGAGAAAAAGTGGCAACAGACACAAAAAAAAAACATCATGGTAAAATTAATACCTTCTTAGCTCCGCGTCGAAGCTAAAATATTAATTTCTATTCGTAACAATTAAAAAGAAAACTTTACTATATTTATTTTTCGTATGAATTACTAAATAATAATATTATAGTTCTAATCTCTTATCACTAATAAATTTTCATTATTATTATTCTATTAGTAGTTGTTAGCCATCGAGAATGACAAATTGTCTCAAAGTTTTTTTTGCCTAAGTTTTCAATAAATAATCCTAAATGAATTGCTTGATATATTTTCAATAAGTATAATTGATCTGTACTCAAATCTTATTTCGACTTGGTAATACTGACCAAAGTACATTCAATTGAGTTAAAATCTATATTGATAGTTGTTTACAGTTAAATATTGATTTATCAATAGGTCCAGTGATTGTTTTAGGACCTGTTATAGCTCCTTTAAGATAACTATATAGATAACGTAATGTAAGTTCATTGACATGTATCTGACATGCTATTGTAGAGGTCGATTAAACATCCCTTCTAAAAGCCCGATAACACCTCTTTTGATTCGAGTATTAACTACAGTTCCATCATAACAAATGGGCAAAATATGTTTAAAGTCAATATATTTTAGAAAAAAAAAAATGAATTAGCATGATAAGAAATAGTTATAGCATCGTTAGATTTAATAGAAATGTGTCCAAAGTATTCAGAGCCTGGCTATATTACTAAACTTTTATGCTCTTTATTCATTACTTTGTGACGATTATCTTAACAGTAGTCTTATCTTTACAGCCATTATAAATACATATATAGTATAAACCATTTTTCTCAACATTAAGAGGACACTCAATTGAGTTCGGCGTATTTAACTTCGATTGACTACTTTTATTGTAACATTTATAATAATTCGACCGACATCTTGAAGATTAGTCGACTCAATAGCAGTATCTATTTTATTTGAAACATCATACCTATCTAATATTCTAATCAAATTCAAGAAATACTTTGTTTGCAGTTTGTACAAGGTGATTGATTAATTATGCTTTATTCAGTATCTTTATAAGTATAAAACATACCATTTCTCTTTTCAGAACTTAGTAGTATCCTGTGTTCTATAAATTTCAAAATAATATTTGGTCCTTTCCTCCTCTCGCCCTTCTTTAAAGTATACTACTTAAGTTTAAATATTTTATAGTATACTTTATTATATATATATAATAACAATAATTAAAAATAAAAAGCCATGCAAAATTACTAGTTTTAATTCCTTAGATGTGGCAACAAAAAAATATTTATAACAAAATATTATTAGATGACAAAAATACAAGTAATTAGTTATTTTCTATTCTATTAATTGGTTGTAAATAATAAAGTAAAGTTATATAATATGTATAACTTAAATTATGTCAAGTATAATAGACCTCTTATATATTTTAAAATGAATTAATTTTAATTTTTTGTATTTTTGTATTTTTGAAAATCAGAAACTTTTTGGTAATGATTTAGTTCACAAATATAAAATATAAACATATTATCAAGGGAAATTCAGGCGTGAGACCTGGAGAAATATTAGTCAGGTAAAGACATCATTTTTATTTGGAAGTGAATAATTTTTTCATTTCCTCTTTAATATAAATGACTTTGAAAAGTACCAAATAGAATTTTTGACAAAAACGAAATGATAAAACCTTAAAACCGTTATTGAAATAAAAAAATATACCGTTATTAAAATCGAAATCAAAACCAAATAATAATTATTATTATTTGTAAGTTGTCTTTCTATTGAAATATAACTACTATCATGCTTCAAGTTAAATTATTAGTTCTATAAATATATACTAAAATATTTTAGAAAATATTTTAGAGTCTTATTAACCAGAAAATCAGATTAGTTAAAAAAACTTATTAGTATAAATTTAGTATATTATATATTAAAAGTTGTACACAATATTTATAAAACATAAAATCAAAACCTCAAAAGTATGTAATAAAGCTTAAAAATTAGTTTTACTCTATTTTATTGAAACTATCGTAATTTTGAAAACGAATTATTAAAAAAGAACTATCATATAATCATAAGTTTATTTGATAAAAAAAATAGTTCTTAAAAATTAGAGTTTAATATTTTATGTTATTTCAATAACTCTATGAGGTTTTTTTTGTTGTTAACAAGATAAATATTTATGAGATATCAAGCCAATGAAGAGTTTAAGTGGATTTCAATGATGGTTTGTCGAAAAGGTAGGCTTTCAATTTTTTTTCAAGTCGACAGAACTACCGTTAACAGAATACCATTCAATAAACTCTTATGTAGCTATATTGCCTGCTGACAACGCCAGTTTTATAATGTGATTAAATACTTCTACTTATAATTTTAATTCAAAAATAAATTTTTTAAAAGAAACTAATACAATAAGAATATTTATCGTAAATTACTCTCAAAAAATAATAACTTTTATTTTGTACAATTAGGCAGTCGCTTGATCATGGAGTAATAAGCTCAGACCTACCCTAATTTTCAATAAAACGCTATTAAAATACCTTTTTTGTAGCTTTTTCTATAAAAAAAGTCATTAANCCTACCCTAATTTTCAATAAAACGCTATTAAAATACCTTTTTTGTAGCTTTTTCTATAAAAAAAGTCATTAATTACTATAAAAAAGTAAAAATATGTAATAATAAAGAGTGTATGTGGCTGTAAACTTTTTGTTATTGACCGAAATAAAAGGTCGAAAGATTTAAAAAGGCAAAATATAAGGCATTTAAATTTTATATTTTGAATAGTGATAAAAATTGATTTTTAGTTCAAAATGATAGTAATAAAATAAATAGATTAAAAACTTTATATTAGTCATAAGTAGAGTCGACAAATCGACAAAGGTTATAATGATTATTATTTATCGTTATAATCATTATTATTTTCAATAACTATACTAATGAATCAACGAAGCAAAAAAAAAAATGTATAGACTAACTGGCGCGTTATATATTATTAAATTCTTATGTTTTTGGCTTGGTAGATAAGAAATTGCCAATTTTAAAATAAATATGAAGCTAAAATTATAGTACAAAGTACACGACCGCGTATTTGGACAATTTACAACCTATTGCTTAGTATATTTAATAAAAACTATACTTTAGAACAGTAATCATTAAAACTCTAAAAAGCATATAAGAAATGTGTTAGACGTGTTAATACGGTTTTATATTGAAATTTTAAGTATGTAGTAAAAAACAATGTCTGTATGATACAAATTGTCAAACTAATTTTTATTTGTTTCATAGAAAACGCATTTTTTTTTTTTTGAAAAAATAAGTAATAAAAAGTTTACCCGACATTAAATAAGTGTTCAATAAAATTATATGTATTTTTTTGAATTAATAAAAGATCCTAACATTGTATCCCTAAAATAGTGGCTTGTTAAGATAGTGTAGACAGAGAATCGTGATTTTACGATGGGCAACAGCTGTTGACCTCTATAATAATTTTTGTAAAAGACCAGCCCTTTATTATTATTATTATTATTATATATTTTGTGCCTTACTAATGTTATTTATGAATTTTAGATTACTGATGAAATCACGTGCCAAAGTTCAATCATGGTTCAGTGTTATATTAGTGTATCGTATCATTACTACATTGCGTGGATGTGGTCAACCGTTATTTGTTTGTTATCATAAAAAACGCAATTACATTTTGTTAGGATCACATTTAATTTCGAAAATTTAATAATTGAAAAAATGCTATATGCTTTTTATTAATGTTTTGCCAAATTTTTGTTATTAAGTTTAATAATAATTTTACAATTTAAATTATTTCAAAGTAGCTATTTATAGTTTTTCAAGAGAATGATTTGAAGTTTACTAGAACGTAAACAAACTTTTTGTCTTAACTTGAGAATTGCTTTATTAAGAAAGCTCAGATTTTTTTTTAGCATCATATAAACTGAAGTTCTCGGAAGAGAAGTACAAATAGTTTATGTTGTAATATTGGTATATAATAGTTGGATTTTTTTTTAACAAAATATAACATTTGATTTATAATGTTTGCACAATGAAAAAAATTGATAGTTCATGATGATTTCGAATTTTATGGTGACACTATTATAATTACTAATATTTTTAATAATTTCTGCGTTGTCTATAAACATTTTTTTAATAACCTAATATTAGATATCCTGTAGCTATTCTGCGATACATCGATTTTTTAATTACAAAAGAAGTTGTATAACTAACAATAGTTTATACTTTCTAATCATAAATTAATTCTATATTACAATTTTTAATTTATATGAATCTTGACTTTGTTAATAAATAACTAATATAACAATAAAATGTATGTACTATTTTATAAAAAAGTAAACTATAACTTAATTTAATGTGTACTCATTTATGGTTAAAAAAATTTTTATCAATTTTTATTTTTATTTGCCATATAAATGGTAATATTATGATGTAATGTTTTAGGTGACTTTAGGCTAAATAATGTATTACATTTTTATAGTATCGTGTTTTAAGGATGTATCAATGAACACTCCGAGAGATTCATTCATTGTTGGAGATGGTAAACCTCTTTTTAAATATTTTTGAAATTTCATCTTTAAAGATTAATTACAGCTTATTCTAGTGGTAGGTTTTCTATAAATCCAACTCAAGCTCTAATTTTCGTGAAAAAACCAACAATTATTGGTTTTTGAGTGGTGTTGTTGTTGTTTTAGATGGACAGTGAAATATAACACCAGTCTAGTTTATTCAAATGCTATGGCTTGCGTGTTTAAAGCTACGAATTTAACCGTAAACAAACAGTAACTAGAGTCGTACGGTGGTCTGTGTTGAAGTATTTGAAAATTAAGCATAATTAATG
>NW_026099576.1:12769339-12863032 GCF_025091365.1 Daktulosphaira vitifoliae | reverse complement strand
CGTAAACTTCCTTTTCTCGAGTAGGTTCATCCCGATCAAACATCTACGAGTTAATTAAAAAAAATTATGATTAGTTCAAATATAATTCACTTGTCGTATCTTTATCAGTATTATTCTATTTTATTGATGACTCACGTATTTGGTAGTAATTTCTCCGGTTTGACTGTCAATAGAAAACTTGGATCGTTCTCCAGGGGCGCTGACAAAAGTGTATGTGATGGTACCTCCATCGTCGAGAGGATCTTTGTCAACTGCTTTTACCTGTAAACGTAAATAATAAACAAATCTACATTAACGAACAATAGGTAAAAATAGCTAAGATTCTCATTCTGAGATTACATTAATTTTTTTTTAATCGAAAACAAAGAAAAAAATTATGTTTTTTTTTAATATTACACACCAAAATGTACGGTGGTATAAATTAATCAGTAACTAAAAACATTTTTTGTATTTATTGTAAGAAAGTTTTACTATACTCGCGTATTAAATGATAGAATAACAATAATTTTCATTAGATTATTAATTAGATTACTAAAACGATATTAATTTAGAAAAAAATCGACGTAACAGCGATATTGATGTATCAATTAAGGAAATATCAATTTCCAGATTTCTATTTTTTTAAATAATTTTTGTTAACATTTAAATTTATTTGATGAAGATAGTAGTGGTCGTTTCAAGACATAAACATTTTATTTCTTTAGCAGTTACAAATACATATATTTAAATATCTTATAATATACAATTATATAACAGTTACATGTAAAACGAGTACAAATAAAAAGGCCATCATGATAGTCTTTTAACAAAAAAAAGACTGATTTATTATCTCGTAAATATTTGATTTAATAGTTTAAATAATATTATACTACAATTGATTGCTAAAAGTTTTTCCTTTAATTAATTGGAGTAATCAAAATTATATTTAGTAACGTTAAATCTTTGTGCTAACATTAATTTTATCGTGTCATCATCAGTGCAATATCATTTACTTTACCAATAATATTTTAATGAATACATTTTTCTGATTCAAAATTTATGACCACGATTGCAACAATAGTAGTTCAAACTAATAGCAGAAAATAATTATCATACGCGTAAATTAAAAATTATTTTATGGAACATTTGGTTGTTCATTGCTATTGTTGAGTTATAATTATTTTTTTCACATGTGACATGACGTATGAGTTTGCTATTAAATAACGCCCCCAATGTATTTAACATAACATAATGAAAAACCTGCTACAACAGACAACGAATTCATCAACATCAAATAATATAGCACCAATTACTTGTCCAATTATTGTTAAAATATATTGATAGATTTTAAAAATATAATTTTATTTTAAATGTTCTTACGGTGAACACATATGTGTTTGTTGGTTGTTCTTCTTTTACACTAGGTTGATAATTCGAGCAATTAGTGAACACAGGTTTGTGGTTTACAATTTGACGATCCGAATCTTGCACCGTCAATCCAGTCTTTGAACCAGGTCCTCGGTTAACCTTAAACTGAAAAAAAATTATTTTATGTATACACATTTTTAAAGATTGTAATGTTTGTTTAAAATAAACAAAACGTTATTGTAAATAATGGATATATGTAAAATATAATTCTCCGATAGAAATGAATATAGTATAAGTCTAGTATTAAAAATGTAATACTCACATTTTAATGATTATTAAAAATTAAATGTACATTATTAACTAAAAATGTTTAGGTATATCATGTAGTCATTTTCGTAAAAGTTTAAAATACGAAATTCCAAAATGTCTTGTTGATTTTAGATTTAAGATTTAATTAAAATAAACAGTGTAAAAAAGTTACACTAAGATTATGTACGTATATATTTATTAATATTGAGTACCCAAATTAATTTTGAAGTGGAAAGGGTTAAATTGTTTTAAAAGTCTTAAGAAATAATTAGTTATTTGAATGAATAAAATTCAAAACTAATAAAAAAAAAGAATAGTAATTTTATTTTTATAGTTTTCAACAGTTTTTAATGAGTGCAGTTATTTTTATTTTCAACAGAATTAAAACTGTTTTCGATCATGGAGTTATTTTAAGTGACTTATGTCCAGGAGAGATTCTATAAGATCTAATTGAAAATTTTAATGGATCACCGATCTAGAGGAATGAACTCGATAAAAGACGATGAAAAGGTCTTTAATTAAAATTACTTACTTCAAATAAAACGTTTTCTTTATATTTATAGTTCGAAGTCACAGACTACCAATTAACTATGAAGAAGTAAACTTAAAGTAGACTTATGCAATAGTTAATGACCTCTAACACTCAAATGAAACTGTTTCTAATCACACAATGAATTAATTTTAATGAAAACAATGCTGTAACCATCTATACATTTTAACATTTAATTTATACATTCGTAAAATAATGACGAATTAATATTCAACAATTTTAATTTTAGCAAACCATTATGTCTCGCCGACCTTCATCTTTTTTAAGTGATCGTTTTTAACCGCGTTGTGTAACATTTTACAGAAGTGTTTACTAACTCATTCAACAAACGACAGACAATCGATATCTTTACAATACCATTTGAGTTTTATGTATACTCATTAAATGAGTTTAATAGCCTTTTCGGGCAATATATTATTAATTACACAATTTATCGCTTAGACGAATTACCATTTACCAGTTAAAATATTTTTTTTTTAAGAAGTCATGATTGTTTTTGAAAGGGAACTTTGTAGAAGATAAATCATTAAGTTAAATAAGTGCAGTCACGTAACTATGGATATTAGAAAAAATGTTCTGAGTGCAATAAGAAGTAATAGCGTTAATGAATATGAAAATAACAATAACTCATACATATAAATGTTGAAAGAAAATTTCGTATGTTAGAACTTCGATATGGATTTCGGATTTATCAACTTAATCCTACAATTTAATATGATAATTTTATACCTTTAGAGCACATAAAATGATGACGTTGTTAATGCATATTTAGACAACGGTGTCAAATTGACAATTTTGACATTTTCCCAAGGTTAAGTGTATTTTTAAATATTACGGAGCTTGAGGGTTTACACATAGATCAATGATTCATGTAATAAATATTACGAATTATAAGGGTAGAACGAATTTCAGTATGTTTTTATAATTTTGATTTTTCACTGTGTACAAAAGCGTTGTAAATATAAAAAATACAATACATGACACGATATACAACCATCATACTAGGAAAAATATAATAATGATAATATTTGTAATATGATGTGTTCCATTTGATACAACTGGAATTAAAAATAACCAAACAAACAATATGACGGTTTCTGAAACAAGTACTTGCAAATAAAAACNTCTGAAACAAGTACTTGCTAATAAAAACGGGAACATAGATAACAAAAATAATGAACTATCGAATACATAAAAAAATTACGTTGCAAAAAAAAAATTTATTCAACTTTAGTTCGTTGAAGTTTTTATAGTCAATTACAGCTATTACGATAATCAAAAATAACTTGTACAGTAATGCACTTTACAAGTTATTTACTATCTGGACCTCATGACTTATGTACAAATTTTACTGTTATTAATAAAATACCTAATGATAATATAATAGTATTTTATGTTACGGATATTGGAGCTTACTATAAGTCTGCCTTCCCATTAATATAATAAGGTTTTATAAACAGAAGGTAATATAATTCGCATAGTGACTTATAAAAGCTATAGCAAAGAATATAGAAATATGTAAAAAAAAAGTAAATTAGATGAAATTCTATATAAAAAATGAAAAAGAAATATGTTGATGTTCATACTAACTATTGAATAAGTAAATATGTTGTTTGCTGAGTTCTATAAAATATTTAATTTATAGAGTTTATAATTCTGAAAAGTAAATTATAAGATAAATTTAATTATGTAAAAATTAGCATTACAATTATCCAAAATTCAGTAAAAATATCTCTCTCTCAAAAAAAAAAACATGTACAGTTGGAATAAAGTTTTATGTTAATTAAGTTATAGACTTTCAGAATATCGAAAAAATATTAATACTAAAATCTCATTAGATCTGTGATTGCTTTAAACAAATTTCAAAGTTTATTTATTATATGAAGTTAAAAAATTATTCGACTAATTTAACAAGTGTATTTTTGTATAAAAAGTTATATAGATTTATGTAATATCCACGGCACAGTAAAAAGCCTCGCGAAGAAAAAAAAATTTAGACATGAAAAATCAAAATTCAACTTTTGGCAATTATAATAGATCTATAGCATCATTATAACAATTGTATCTTCTTCATTTTCTATTTTCTCGCCTTAATCTCAACTACTTCAGATCGGTCACCCTTATCCTAAACTTCTATTTGACACGATATCCCACATAATCTACGCTCACATCAGCCGTCCTCATATCGCATTCAATAAAATCCCTCTATCTCTTTTTTGGTCTTCCTCTACTTCTTCTTCCTTCAACATTAATTTCTATAACTGTTCTTACAATTTTATATAAATAAAATATGAACTTTGGTCAAAAGCATTAATATTCAGTCATTCATAAGACGTTGCAACTCTTTTTTAAAGGGTATCTACGACAGCTTAACTTTTTCGGGGTCATACATTGTATATAAGTTCAACCAAGTATAAATTACTTGGTGTATTATTTTAAAATCTTAAAAATGATACATCAAATTCATAAATATACCTTCATTTTTAAACACCTACAATATTTAATAACAGTTGCAAAAAAAAAAAAAATAATTAAGCTTTAAGATTTTACTTACTGGTTTTGGATAATCGTCCGATATGTACGCTTCTGCATGTGGAGCTTTATCCAACAGGTGTCGTTGATGCCTTACTCTTGCAAGCCATAAATTATTGGACGGCACTGTAAAAGTGAATAAATATGATTATTAATTATACAATCAAAAAAAAAAAAACGATTTGCAATAGAAGTAATAATACATAATAATAGTAGTATAGTAATAGTCACAAAAAGTAAAACAAAAATTAGGGTTATTTGTCAAATTTAAAACACTGATACTTTATTTAATTAAAAAATGTTATTTAGTACTTATATGATTGTTACTACATGGCCGACGCCAAGTAGTTGGGTTTAAGGCGAAGAAAAATAAGATGATAGTTACTATTATGATAGTTTTTCTATTTAGTGAAATCTAATAAATTGAATATTGCTAAAAAATGAAAACTTTTTACAATTGTTTACTGGTAATTTGTACCGCAAACAATAAATTTAGGCACAAAAAACACAAGACATACATAATTAACACTGATAGTTTAGTAGGTGCATTTATGAAAAGAATGCAAACCGCCAGATTCTTTCAAAATATGATAATTTCTCTTTGACTATTGTTATGACAGTCGAAAAACTTTTCTCTTATTTTAAAATAATTTTGAGAAACTAAGTTAAAGTGACCATTAGAGATGTGTTGTAATATGAATATGGAAGAGTCAAGAATAAAAACCTAAAAAAAAACGAAACCTAAAAACCAACCAATCACTTATTTCAGAGGTTTATATTACACCTGATAAAAGATTTATTAATCATCAGAATTCCAATGTGTTTGGATAAAATTAATTGGTAATGTATAATTTTTTTTCATAGTTTCCAAAAGTACTAAACAATTGACGCTCATATTTCCTATATAATACTGCACTATTTCCTTTTAGAAATTTCAAATGAACATTACCGTTATGTCACTATACATTTATAAGTTACACAATTATTTTAAATGCATGTAGTAATTTTGCAGGATAATTTGTTGTTAATAATTGAGCTTACACGGCAGGTTATAACTGTTGTTGTTATAAAAACTATATAAACACGTGAAACGTCCAAAAAATTGATTGCGCAGCTGAATTGCGTATAAAAAGGCTTTTAGACACTAATGTTTGTTTCATATTATTTGCTTAACTTTTTAACTTTTTAATATCAATTTAATTTAAACTGATAAATTTAACTTTAAATATCTTATATTAATGTTTATCAAAATTGTTCTATTTTGGAATAGTTATTTTCCCACGACCAACAAGTCATTTCAAACATTTTGTTCATTTCCTCTCATGTAACAGAATGCATATTCATACGTATAGTTCACGTATATAAATATAGTGAACGAAGCAGAAAAAAATGTTCACGGTATGAGGATCACAGCTAAGGGTATAAATATATAAATAACGAGATAACACCTACATGTTGTTTAATGAGTGGAACGATAGTTATTTAGGAAAATTAGTCTTTTTATTGTTACTTCCAGAACTAACTATTTTAATAAATATCATTTATTCATTTTAATTATCACATTTTCCAAAAAAAATTTTAAAGAAATAATTTTAGTAGAACAACTATAAATCAAATAACCTATTTTTCAAAATATTAAGTCAACAAAGAATATTTTTTTCATATATATTACTTATGGTATTTTCTACAAACATATTAACGAACAAAAATAATTATGGAAACTACAATAAAATAATAAAAAACGTTGTAATTAGTCACTAAATTTGAGATGTATAATAAAACATTTTTAATAAGCACCAAAAAGTTAAAATAAAAAGAACATTTCAAACATAACAATAATAATAATCACTCTATGGTATGATTTATTCTGAAATGTCATTTTCGGATAGTAAGAAATATTATTAATTTATTTTTATCAATCTAAATTTGGACCATCATTTTGGTTAGTAACGATTCCTTCGGAAGAATTATCTATGGAGACATCGTTTGCTGCTAACGCATATGCTTCAGTCATTTCATCTTTGGATATTTCACAAGGAAAAACTGTGTATGGTAGTAATGCTGTTTGTAATTCTGTAAATTTTCCTATGTTATTTNAATGCTGTTTGCAATTCTGTAAATTTTCCTATGTTATTTAGAAAACGTTTTTGGATTATAGCGTACTTAGCAAACAATCGTTGATATAAAGCAATATTATTGATTTTTTCTTGCGTTTTGTCCTCCTGTACACTTACGATATTTTTCCAAGTTGGGTATAAAGCTGAAAAGTATTTAAAGTTAGTGACAAAGTCATTAAGTATGTCTTTATAATCTTTGTATAAGTCATGTAAAAAGGGATTCAACTCTTCTATTGTTGTGTTGCTATCCTTTATTAATGATGCCATAGTTTTGGCGGCATTCACCATTTCGTTAAAGTCATCCTCAACATTGTTATCTTCTTCCTCATCTTCTATGTCACTTTCTTCGTCATATTCGTCGTCTTCATCGTCTTCATCTTCATCTTCATCTTCCTCTTCGCTTCTTCCTTCTATTATACCATCAACTTCCTCCACCTCTTTAACATTAGCCAAATTTTGATTTTTCTGTACTTTTAAACTTTTTGTCGCTGTGCAATGAACAATGCTTAAAGTCATCCAACATATGAGAATCTATATACGTTAAGATCAAAACAAATATTGGTAATAATGAAACATTCTAGGAATTACCAACAAAAAGTGAAATTAATAAATTATATATAGATTGATACGTTCGAGTAATATACTGACTTCAATTGATACGAATATTATGGAAGAATTATTATTTATTGTAAATTGTCAAAAGAAACATGCACAGTAAATTAGGGGTAATTGTAAACGCAATTATTAACAAGAATATTATTTTGAACTTGCATTTAATTTTAGAGTAATAAATATAAGGATCAGACTTTTCAATCTAGAATAAAATTTGCTAAATATTAAAAAAAAAAAATTAATTAAACTATTTACAATTACTCCATTTCACCCTATCCTAGGTTTACATAGAGCAAGATAAATTATAATTATTATAAAAATTACAATATTTTAAGACATTTTTTTTAATTAGAAAATAATTTAAATTTATCATTTATCGTAAATAATAAATTTTAACAGCTTGTAGAAATCCAAAAAAAAAGTATAAGTCAACTAGATTTATTTTATGAAAAAATAATTGAACGATTAAATATAAAAATATTGAAAGATTACTTAGTTTAAAAACGTAGAGTTTAACTAAAAAAAAATTATGTTGGTGAAAATATTTAAATTAAGAATCTAATTTTATAATACTCACGATTAACAGGGAAAAACTTTTTAACGTAAGCATTGTTATACTTTACTGACAGGTGAATTACAATGTAATAATCATATAACTCTTAATAGTAGAGTCTCCTAATGAATACAACTGTAAATACAATTATAGGCAGAAAACAATACTAATATTAATGTGCTTTAACAGCTGTTCAAATTATTTTTAAGATAAACGTTATTTGACTATGTATTTGTTTAGAGAAATTCAAAAGTTGAATTTTGGTCATTATTTTAATAACTCGTAATTTAAGCAAACTTTAAAAATAATTGAAAACTAAATAATAGACAGTAATGAGATTAAAAACTTGATTTATTTAAATAAAAAAAATATCAAACATGATACATCACAATTTTTTTGAGTACATTGAATAATTAAAAAATATTTTTAAATTGAATTAGCAAGAACAAGAACATGATGATACTTCATTTGCAGAATAATATGAAGATGTTGATGATGAAGTCGCTGAAGAATAAGAATTAAATTCTTTTACATCAAGATCTACACAACTATGGCATGAATAATATTTATATAAAGCATCTCTAAATGAATTTCTATTTTTTTCACACACTGATGATTTATAGCGTTTGTATGCAGATGCAATATCCACTAAACCTTTTTTATTGAAAAATCCAACAACTTTATCTTCAGAACAATCATCAAACACATCAAAAATGTCTTTACCATTTGAAGTCATTACACCAGACGAGCATACACTTTTTGAAACAGAAGTTGAACTAGAACTGGATGAGGAGAAGGTTTTAACAAATTCTTTTAAATCATTAACGTCTGTGTCAATGCATTTATTATTAGAATAGTGATCATACACAGCCTTTTTGTAAGCAGATAATTTAGCGGAGTTTGAGGTACATTTAATGTAGTCTAAGTAAAGTTTTTCAATATTTGATAGCCGCTTCTTTTTAAAGAATGCACAAAGTTGATCTTTATTATATTTCTTTAACAAGTCGAAAATATCTTCACCACTTGATGTTTTAACTACAGATATGCTTTTTGAAATAGAACTAGATTTTGTGTTACAATTTGATGAACACGCAGTTTTTACGAATTCTTTCAATTCAGCTAAGTCCGTATCAATACATAAATGTTTAGAGTAGTAATTATACAATGCACATTTAAAAGCTTTCTTTGTTTTACCTGAATTACAATTTTTATATTCTACATATATTTTTTCAAGTTCAGACATACCTTTTTTCTTGAAAAATGCACACAACTGCTTTTGATTATAGTTATTAAACAAGTTAAAAATATCCTTACCGTTTGAATTTCGAACAACACCTCGTTTATTTGATTTTGATTCATCACTCGAACTATTATTAGAATCTTTAGAGACACATTTTTTACACACTTGAGTATGACTTTTCGACTTGCAGGATGAACAATTTGAAGAACAGAAACTCCTTATTTTAGTAATATCAGTTTCAAGATTTTTATTATTTTGGTAGTATTCGTACAATGCGTTTCTAAAGGCAACTTTAGTCTCTTTTGTTTCATTTTTTTTATATTGGACAAATAAATTTGTAATGTGTTTCATATCTCTTTCCTTAAAGAAGTTTAAAAGATCTTTGTTACTGCAATCATTAAACACATCAAAAATGTCTTCTCCTTTAGATGTCTTTACGACACTGACACAACTACTTGTAGATTTAACGGAGGTGGAACTGTTTGAAGAACAGAAACTCCTTATTTTAGTAATGTCAGTTTCAAGATTTTTATTATTTTGGTAGTATTCGTACAATGCGTTTCTAAAGGCAACTTTAGTCTCTTTTGTTTCATTTTTTTTATATTGGACAAATAAATTTGTAATGTGTTTCATATCTCTTTCCTTAAAGAAGTTTAAAAGATCTTTGTTACTGCAATCATTAAACACATCAAAAATGTCTTCTCCTTTAGATGTCTTTACGACACTGACACAACTACTTGTAGATTTAACGGAGGTGGAACTGTTTGAAGAACAGAAACTCCTTATTTTAGTAATATCAGTTTCAAGATTTTTATTATTTTGGTAGTATTCGTACAATGCGTTTCTAAAGGCAACTTTAGTCTCTTTTGTTTCATTTTTTTTATATTGGACAAATAAATTTGTAATGTGTTTCATATCTCTTTCCTTAAAGAAGTTTACAAGATCTTTGTTACTGCAATCATTAAACACATCAAAAATGTCTTCACCACTTGATGTCTTTACTACACTGACGCTCTTGGTAACGGTACTAGAACTTGAACTCGAACTCGAACTCGAAGATGTTACGGAACTAACGATTTCTTTTAGTTCAGTAATAACAGTGTCAATAGAGCTTTCCTTTGAATAATGTTTATATAAAGCATCTTTGTACGCTGTCAATTTGGTTGAATCTAAAGTATTCTTGATATAATCCAAATACAAATTCTCAATACAAGATAAATTCTTCTTTTTGTAGAAAGCGCATAATTGATCTTTGTTATATTTGCTGAAGATATCGAATATATCTTCACCGCTTGATGTCTTTACTACACTGACGCTCTTGGTAACGCTACTTGAACTTGAACTCGAACTCGAAGATGTTACGGAACTAACGATTTCTTTTAGTTCAGTAATAACAGTGTCAATAGAGCTTTCCTTTGAATAATGTTTATATAAAGCATCTTTGTACGCTGTCAATTTGGTTGAATCTAAAGTATTCTTNATGCTGTTAATTTGGTTGAATCTGAAGTATTCTTGATATAATCCAAATACAAATTCTCAATACAAGATAAATTCTTCTTTTTGTAGAAAGCGCATAATTGATCTTTGTTATATTTGCTGAAGATATCGAATATATCTTTACCGCTTGATGTCTTTACAATACTAACGCTACTCGAACTTGAACTTGAGCTTGACATAATTGTACTAGAAGAACTTACAGTAGATTCAGTCTTTGTACTATCGGTTTCTAAAGAATATTCTGTTGGACAACTTCTTCCACATACTATTGTCTAATAATGGAATATTTTAATATTATTAATGAAATCATAAATAGTTAAAAGATTACTGGTTATATTAACCTAATTAATTTTAAATTTATTATAATTAAGTGCTGTGAAAAATAACTTACTGTAATAAGAAATACAGACACAATGAAAATTTTAGAAGCCATTGTTGAATCTATTGTTGCTGTTTTACTATTAACCACATATATCTTGCATAGTCCAAATGACAGTTAATGAGACAATTTTATATTTATGTATATAAAATTATTTGAAAAAATAATAACGTCATTGAATTTTTTATTTACATATATTTGTTAATTTTTTTTTTAATATGTCACTGAATGATAGTATATCAATCAAATTTCGGCAATGGTATAATGTTAAATATCACTTTAGACATCAAACGTGATACATTATTTACATATGTAATGAAAATAATAATTTTTGTTGATATATGATATACTATACGACGATCATTACGACAATTCATATTAACTGATTATTTAGCTACATTTATTTTTTAGGTTTGTAAAATAGTACATAATTGTTCTTCGTTGTACAAAAATTATAAATATTTTTATTTTGAGATCACATAAAAATTACTTAAGTGAACCACAAATTAACTGAATTGTTTCATTTGCTACATTTAGGTTGACTGAAAATCAACATTGCGATGACCATAAAGATTTATTAAAACTTTTTTGTTTATCCTAGACAAAGAAAGTGAGAATAATCAATCTTTCCATCTACCATGGGTTATGATCATGGAAATCAAAAGGCTTAGTCAATATACTGGTTAAAATATTTATTTCATAATAAATTTAAATTAATCAAAACAGACGAAGGATTACGTGAAAATTCAATATTTTTAGTTGATGAATAATATAAAACTTGTTTTTTTAAACAATATAATACATTATTAATATATTACATTGAAAAATGTATTATATATATATATATTATAATATATTATACAAAAGTTTATTTTAATTTGACTAATGACAAATTTTATTAAATGAGTCGTCTAATTATTTCAAAGGAGGTAAATAAAATACAAGTCGTACAAAATTCTGCGAAATGAAATATAAAATTTATTTAAGACTACAAAATATTACGAACAAAAATATAACACAAAAGTATCTATTATAGCAATTAGTCAATCACTATCTAGACTGCAAAAAAATAAATAAATACTAGATAATATTTAAACATTAATAAATTAACTAATATTAAGTGCACCTCTATTTTGATACAATTACCTGATTTTTTCTGACAATATTTATAAAAAAAATTTTGAAACATGCAAATATAGTTTTATTACTTCATGTTTATTATTTATCTTGACTTGATATTTAATAAGTCTTTCTAAAACAAAAGATCCACTGAAATTTTATATTAATAATTTTTTTAGCTTCGATACGAAGATGAAAAAGTTTTAATTTTACTAGGATGTGTTTCTTTTTATGTCTTATTGGACCGATTTATTATAACGATAAGTCATTGTGACTCATCGTATCTAGTTTAAGACATTGTCCTTAAAAATTGAAAAAATTCTTCCTTCCTTCCATGTAAAAGGGAAAAATCCGCCNTTGTCCTTAAAAATTGAAAAAATTCTTCCTTCCTTCCATGTAAAAGGGAAAAATCCGCCAAAAAATTGCAATTTTTAAAATCTGTACACTTCGACTTTTTTAAACTTTTTTTTCTTAAAACTGCCATAAAATGAAACGAACGAAAAAATGAACGAACAGACATATTTTTTTTATATAAAAAAACGTAGGTATTTTACTTTTATTTGATATAAATTTTTTGAAAATCTGACTATTTATCTGCCCACAGGGAGAGACTCAACATAGCAACATTTGTAAACAAGTTAAAATTTTACAACTTATTTTATGAAAATGTTCCGAAAATACTGACACTTATATTAAAATTATTTTACTATGTAGCTTTTATTTGGGGTTGTCATTAATTTTCTCAGCTCTCACTTGACCTACTCTTTTCAACGATACGTCAAATTATTAAAATTCGTATCTAAAGAAAGATATTAACCTTCCAGAATTGGAAATAAATTCTAATTCATCAATTAAAAAAGTACTTAGCTCATGATCTCATAAAGTCAATTAAAATCATTCATTTCTAATATTTTAAAAGTATTTACTGCCGAATAATGTTTGACATGATAATAGGTTACAACTACATAACTAAAAAAATTTACTTTGAAGATTATTAACTTTTTAACTCTATTTGTGTGTATTACAACCAGTCATAAAAATTTCACCAATTTTGGTAGCATGTTGCTATATAAATAGTTTCTAAAAAAAATGATATTTCGGTTCACCTGAATTAACAATGGAAAATTTTCACAATTATAATCAAATTTTAAATAAGCTCAATCGAGTAAATATTTTTAACAAATTTTCATTGTTTTTTTTAATTAAATTAAATCATTAAAATTAATTATGTTCTGAATATTTCAGTTCCTTTTGAAATATCCAATGTTAATTATTACTATGGTTTTTATTACGATCTATTACTAATTAAGTGATCTATTACGATAAAAATACAAAAAATATTGAGATTTCCTGATAAATTTATTGTAAACAGTAATTATAAAATTTCCTAGCTGCATATTAATCTTAACAAAAACATTTTTTTAATTCTAATAAAATTTTGTATTTAAGTAATCAATTTCAAACTTGCAAGTTGAGCTAAAAGTCATAATAATAACTTTTAGATTTCTTTATATGTTAATATTAGTTTTTAACTAATAATTAATAATATAAAATATTAGAAGTGAAAGAAAAAATCTCATTGCAGATTTGAAATTAAAACGAACAATTAAATTAAATTAAAGCTTATTTTTGAAACTGACGAAATTCCTTGTAAAACCTTAAATTCATAATTATCAAAAACTATCTTCTGAATAGTTTTCTTTCAACACTTCAATTCTATATAAGGGTTGCCATAAAAGTGTATAATTACTTTATAATTTTATATAATTTCTTTATAAAAATTACTAAATTATTAAAAATAAATCTCATAATATACTTAATTGCTATAATTAATAAGTCATTCATATATTATACATCTAAATCAAAGAACTACTAATCAGGAATAATGAAGATATAAGAGGAAATCAGTTTGCTTTTGGAATAATCCACCGATTTCTTAAAATTAAACACATCTATAGTTTGTATTGAAGCATATCTGATAATGTTTTTAATCAGTGTCAGATATCATCTATACTTGTCCGAACTATGTCACAACCCCACTGTGCTACCATTTATTAAATTTAAATAATGCATAATTTTTATATAAAATATTTTTTATACCTTTAACAGTTTGTGTGATATATTAAATTATCTAAAAGTTGTCAATATTGGAGAAAAAAAAATTTTCAAAAATAATTAAATTAAATTTTTTTATAAAATTAGTTAAATTAACCAGTTATAGAAAATTTTGAAAAAAATTTGGGGGTCGTTTGTAAATCTCAAAACCATTTCTTTTTTAATTTTATATATAAAATAAATTTTCATTAAAAAAATATTTATAAGGGGCATATTATTTTCAGAACAATCACTGTTTGTTCACTGAACAAACAAGTAAATTCAGAAACAATCAGAAAAAAATACATTTTGTATACAATAATGGACAAAGTAAACCTTTGCCTATTAAGAAAAATTTTCAATTTTCAAAAAAGTATTTAAGTTACAAGACAACACCTAACATTAACCTAAAAAAAATTATGTTAAGTCATTACATTTAAAAACGCATTATAATTTTCGATTTAAGTCAACAAGCAAAAAAAATATAGCTTCGCAACGAAGCTATAACACCAGTGAAGTAAATAAACAATACTAAAGAACCTGATAAAAAAATTCATGCTTTTTATATAACTTAAAAAAATGCTGTACATATACAGCAAAGTTCAGACTGCATATACAACGCGAAATAATTTTTTGCTTAAGTCACGATTTCATTTAAAATAATAATATTAAATAAATTTTTGTCATTACTAAAAAAAATAATTTTCTACTATACAAGTAAAGTAGGTATTATAGTAGTATAATATACTAGAATAGGCCATATAGAAATGTATTCCACGATAAAAAAAAAAAAGAACTATCAGAGAAAAAAAAAATTAAACTAAATTAAATAAAATTCTAAAAAAAATTATAGACAACAGTAGATAAACAAATACTATATAAAATTAAAAACAGAAAATTCAAAATTACTTTTATTATACAAGCAAATTTGTGAAAATTATTTTTTACATCAATCGTCATGAAATAAATAACCCACTTCATAAATTAAAAGATAATATAAAAAAAGAACAGTTATAAAATTCTGTAAATTATACTATAGATACTCAATAATTTCAAGTCAAAATAATTTTTAAAAATCTGGATATTTTTTAAAAGAAAAAGGTTTATTAAATATGTAATTCATAATAAAAAATAAATCATATTAAATGTTACAAGTCAAAGACTCAAATATTAAATAATTTTATTTCTACACACACATTATCTGCAGGCACACGATGATATTACTGAATTGGAGCTTGAAGATGTTACGGAACTAACGACTTCTTTTAGTTCAGTAATAACAGTGTCAATAGAGCTTTCCTTTGAATAATGTTTATACAAAGCATCTTTGTACGCTGTCAATTTGGTTGAATCTGAAGTATTCTTGATATAATCCAAATACAAATTCTCAATACTAGATAAATTCTTCTTTTTGTAGAAAGCGCATAATTGATCTTTGTTATATTTGCTGAAGATATCGAATATATCTACACCGCTTGACGTCTTTACTACACTGACGCTCTTGGTAACGGTACTAGAACGTGAACTAGAGCACGAAGATGTTACGGAACTAACGATTTCTTTTAGTTCAGTAATAACAGTGTCAATAGAGCTTTCCTTTGAATAATGTTTATACAAAGCATCTTTGTACGCTGTCAATTTGGTTGAATCTGAAGTATTCTTGATATAATCCAAATACAAATTCTCAATACTAGATAAATTCTTCTTTTTGTAGAAAGCGCATAATTGATCTTTGTTATATTTGCTGAAGATATCGAATATATCTACACCGCTTGACGTCTTTACTACACTGACGCTCTTGGTAACGGTACTAGAACGTGAACTAGAGCACGAAGATGTTACGGAACTAACGATTTCTTTTAGTTCAGTAATAACAGTGTCAATAGAGCTTTCCTTTGAATAATGTTTATACAAAGCATCTTTGTACGCTGTCAATTTGGTTGAATCTGAAGTATTCTTGATATAATCCAAATACAAATTCTCAATACTAGATAAATTCTTCTTTTTGTAGAAAGCGCATAATTGATCTTTGTTATATTTGCTGAAGATATCGAATATATCTTCACCGCTTGACGTCTTTACAACACTGACGCTCTTGGTAACGGTACTGGAACTTGAACTAGAGCTCGAAGATGTTACGGAACTAACGATTTCTTTTAGTTCAGTAATAACAGTGTCAATAGAGCTTTCCTTTGAATAATGTTTATACAAAGCATCTTTGTACGCTGTCAATTTGGTTGAATCTGAAGTATTCTTGATATAATCCAAATACAAATTCTCAATACTAGATAAATTCTTCTTTTTGTAGAAAGCGCATAATTGATCTTTGTTATATTTGCTGAAGATATCGAATATATCTTCACCGCTTGACGTCTTTACAACACTGACGCTCTTGGTAACGGTACTGGAACTTGAACTAGAGCTCGAAGATGTTACGGAACTAACGATTTCTTTTAGTTCAGTAATAACAGTGTCAATAGAGCTTTCCTTTGAATAATGTTTATACAAAGCATCTTTGTACGCTGTCAATTTGGTTGAATCTGAAGTATTCTTGATATAATCCAAATACAAATTCTCAATACTAGATAAATTCTTCTTTTTGTAGAAAGCGCATAATTGATCTTTGTTATATTTGCTGAAGATATCGAATATATCTTCACCGCTTGACGTCTTTACAACACTGACGCTCTTGGTAACGGTACTGGAACTTGAACTAGAGCTCGAAGATGTTACGGAACTAACGATTTCTTTTAGTTCAGTAATAACAGTGTCAATAGAGCTTTCCTTTGAATAATGTTTATACAAAGCATCTTTGTACGCTGTCAATTTGGTTGAATCTGAAGTATTCTTGATATAATCCAAATACAAATTCTCAATACTAGATAAATTCTTCTTTTTGTAGAAAGCGCATAATTGATCTTTGTTATATTTGCTGAAGATATCGAATATATCTTCACCGCTTGACGTCTTTACAACACTGACGCTCTTGGTAACGGTATTTGAACTTGAGCATATTTTTGTTGGACATGCTCGATTATTTGTGACTGCCTATATAAGATACAGATTTTCATAGTAAATAGTTTAGAATAATGGATGATTAGTTTTTATATTTATAATCTTAGTATTTGTGTTTTACTCACTAGTATCAATGTGATCAATGCTAAAAAAAGGATCTTCGCCATCATGTTGATTAATTTTCTTAGCGTAACACAGTGTTCAATCCTAACCAATATGCTTTGTTTTAAATAATATTTCTAGTTGCTGTTTCTGCTTTATATGTATGTTTGATGCTTATTTGAAAAATAGTAATGTAGTTATATTTACACATATTTATTTGTTAATTTTTTTGATTGAACATTCATTGTGATTGTATCTTTTTTTTTTAAAGTCAATTGACTTGTCAATCAAATCATGAACTTGATTTGTGAACAATGTATAAAAAAAATAGTCAAATCTCACTCTATTTTATTAATTTCATTTTGTAAACTGGTGTTATCATATTTACCTCTGTGTTACATATTGGTGGTAACCTTAGTTTATGTAGAAATAAAATAAAAAATATTTAAATAAATTAAAACCATTCAAATTATACTAAATAAGGTAATTTTTTTAATTTTTTATTAATCATGTATAATCTCCCAACAAATATCATTAACATTTTAAAAAAGTTCTTGAATTTTTAACATATAGTTGTGTAATAATTCTAAAATTCATATAACTAGAATTTCACAACACTTCATCACAAAGTCTTATGTTTGCCATTCCCTAATCTGAATTATTTATTATATATTGTTACTGTTTTACCTATAAATGTTATCCATGTTTCTTACTTACTATATAGCACATAGTCTTGGTAGATCAAAGCTTTCATCTACTATAGTTTTCAGTTATTAGAAAATGGTTAAAATTTCGTAACTAAAGAACAGTATTAATAATGAAAATCGTATAAATGAAGAATTTTTTCCTAACAAATGTGTAATTATAGTTAAAAGTTTCATAATGTAAGATAATGTAGACATTTTAATTTCTAGTTAAACATATTTAAAATCATGGATATTATGATCTTATCTCTTATGAGCGTATAAAATCAATTTATCTTTATGATAACTTCAGCTTTATTGGCAATTTCATATTTAATTTTTATAGAATTAGGCTGATAAATATTTATTCAACCATTTGTCTTATATTATAAATTGATGTAATTGACTGTTTAGTTAATACTACTAAAATGATGTTTAATAATAATAACTTAAGGTCATATTTATATCATAAATTACTGCACACACGTTGAACGCAATGATAAATTAGTATTAAAATAAATTACAACCTTAGACTTTATACAGTAACAGGGGTTTTATTTTATTGCAAACTATTTAAAAATAATTGGTAAAAATAATTAAATTTATATTCTAATATAATAACAGAAAATAATATTTTTTCAAATATAAAATCTACAAATATTAAATATTAAATAGTTAAATCATTTAATTTTTTCAAATTTTATGTTTTACTTTTTAATAGTAATTTGAAAATTCGAAAACAAAAGAGTTCATATGTAATCTTAATTTTCATTATAGATAAGTTTAATAAATGTCAATGTAAAGCAGCAATGCAGAGAATAGTAATTGAAAAAATAATTAGAAAGTGAATATTACACTTAATTTACATTATGTCTACTATTACATTGTCAAAATTTTATAATGAAAAATGACTAAAATTAATTTGCCTAAACTAATTTTGTTAGTATGAAAATATAGGTGTAATTGAAGTTTAAAGAAATTTGACATTTAACTACGCATAGTGGTTAATAAACTATGAAAGATCGAGATTTGAAATTCTATAACACTCCTACTAGTCAAGGCGGTTATAAAACAACCATAAACAAAAAACTGTGTCGCAGTTGAGGGGTATAAATATCATAAAAAAATATATATAATTTAAATTTTACAGAATCATTTTGAATCTACTTTCAATCATCAAATTTTCTAGGTTTTCTACTTGTGGATAAAACATAATTCAAAAAAACATTTTTGAGACGACCATGTCGATGTTTTTTAATATTAAAACCCTTGTATCTCTTAGATACTATATTCGATACTTCTGATCAATACCCGATATTAAAATAAACCTAATTATCCAATTATTCATGACTATTAAGATGAATTTTTATTTTTATTAAATATACCATGAGCAATTGTGTTCACAAAAATTTAACTTTTTTCATTTGATTTTTTCAAAATCCATAATGTTAAATATAGAATTTAATATTTGTCAATATTATGCTTATTTTAGAGAATATTATTCTTTATAGCTTTATAATCACAATCACATTTTTAGTATCTTATATTTAGAATACTTTTTAAATCATATATGCTTAATTTTGATAACTAACCATTTCGGTTAGTTAACAAAATTTATCATTCATAAGTCAGCCATAACAATGTTGCAAATACAGATACACTATTATATATATATATATATATACAGATATATCTTCAACATAAAACAATATTTTATTATTTAATATGAATACACACCAAAAATTAAAAAAAAAGAAAACAATATTAATTTTTGTTCTAAAATAGTATACTAAAATTTTACTCATTTTCAATAAAAATTTATATAATTCATTTAAACTTCTATATAAATTATTTATTTTTATTACCATATGTTTTAACATATATTAAACTTTTCCGAGTTAGTTTTAGAAAAGTTAGTTTGGGTTTTGAAACTTTTTATAATAAGTAAAAATAATATTAAAATTTTAGAACAAAAAATTAGTATTAATAATTATAAAAATAATTTACTAATATATAAATTTGATCAAAGTTTATCCTATTTGTTTAAATTATTACTATATTTGAAATTATTCAAAAAACTAGAATCTTTTATAAAATTTCTAAAATTAATTTTTCATTTTATGATAAAACAGCGATTGTTATAATACTCCACAAGTAACAATCACAAGCCACCTTTTTTCTTTTTAAATTCTCTACTTCTTTGCTAATTATGTGAATTGTAATTTTTTATTAAAGTTGTAAGTACAAATCATTAGTAGATGTTTGGTATGTAGGGATAAAGTTATATTCAGATCGTACTCAGTGGTAGGGTTTGGTTGGGTAGGGTTAAATATATATTACACTTAATCATAAAGAAAAATGTAATTATTCATTAAATAAATTACTAAACACAAAAGGTTTTTAAGACTAATGGCTACATAAGAGGTATTATTTATAAGAACAGCTATTTAGTTATCGGATCATTTAAATTTATTTAATAATTCATTCATGTTAAAACAATGAAATTAAAATAAACAAAATTTAGTTTGATTGGTGACAGTAGATTGATGACAGATTTGTAATTTTTGACAAATAAAGAATAATTAGCAAATTGAGGATGATACTTCATTGGCTGAATAAATTTCTGAAGTAGACTTCGTAGAAGTAGAGGAATATGATCTATCAGTAGCAAATGAAGTAAATTCTTCAACATCAGAATCAACGGATTGTGAATGGTTATTATAATATTCACACAAAGATTGTCTCAATGCTTTTCTAGTATCATTACAGTCTGATGATTTATAACTTTCGTATAAAGTCACAAAATCAGTTTGACCTTTTTTTTTGAAAAAATCAATAACTACTTCAACGGAAAATCCATCAAAAACTTCAAAAATGTCTTTACCGCTTGAGGTTAATACAGAAGAAACACCCAAACTTTTTGTAACTGATCCAACATTTGATACGGCGTTATTTACGGTACCGTCAACGATATCACCTACCAAACAACATGATTGTCCGATTGTAATAATCTGTTGATATAGAAAAATATATAATATATCACCATATCACCGTGTGAAAAACTTCATATTTTTTAAATATAATATAGTTAAAGTTAAAAATATTTGTATATATTAATAAAACGACTTAATTCATATTAAAAAAATTCTTAAATTCAATAAAATCGAAACTTACTACAGACAAAACAGCGGCAGTTACAAAGAAAACATTTAAAATCATATTATTTTAGTTCGATTCTGATATATTAGAATCAACAAACGACTAAATAAAAATTATAATAATGATAACTAAGAGAGGGACTCTTTATATAGTATTCAACAATAAAAAGTTAACAAAATACAATTTATTTACATAAGAATATTTACTAACAAAATGTCAGTAAGTCTACAAGTTTCAATCAAACAATTGATATTCTCTACAGATAAATATTTAAGTAATATATTTACTTGCAGTCGCTAAAAATCGAATAAACGTTTTTTTTTTTTTTTTTAAATTCGTTACACTAGAATTTTGATTAACTCTATTATATTTATAGACTCAATTATACAATAAAACTACAAAAATGTCATAATATGCCATTTAAACCATCTTATGCACCAAATCTAAAATTTAAAATTAATGTAATAAAAACATAATTAATTAACTGACTTTCCAACAACCACAGTATGCAGTGGGTAAAAAACCTTATAGCGCAAATGATAATCTAAAGGTTAAAAAATCAATAAAAAACACAATCAGTTCGATATAAAACTAAAAATAAGAGACAAATTCATAACGATTCTCAAAGATAATTTATTATATAATAAATAAAAGAAATGGAATTGCATTACAACACCTATTCTTTTAATTAATAAAAAATCAATTGGAAAATGAATCAATTAAAATATGTGGTTGCAAAGGAGCTGCTAGCGGTAGATTTACTAGTAGAGCTAGAATTTGAGCTGGATGAAGTTGAGCCATTTGTTTTGCATTCTTTCAGGTCGTTAATATCGGTGTCCAGACTATCGTTGTTTGTATAGTATTGATACAAATAATCTTTAAATGCCGTTTCGGTTTCAGACGTTTTTGATGAATTGTAACTAGTGTACAATTTTTCTAATTCAGTCAAGCCCTTCTCTTCGAAAAAGGTAGATAGTGTTTCTTCCGGGTAGGCCGTAAAAACATCAAAAATATCTTCACCGCTAGACGTAGTAACAGGTGTTACATTTGATAATGAACTAGAGCTGCTTTCGGTAGATTTACTAGTAGAGCTAGAATTTGAGCTGGATGAAGTTGAGCCATTTGTTTTGCATTCTTTCAGGTCGTTAATATCGGTGTCCAGACTATCGTTGTTTGTATAGTATTGATACAAATAATCTTTAAATGCCGTTTCGGTTTCAGACGTTTTTGATGAATTGTAACTAGTGTACAATTTTTCTAATTCAGTCAAGCCCTTCTCTTCGAAAAAGGTAGATAGTGTTTCTTCCGGGTAGGCCGTAAAAACATCAAAAATATCTTCACCGCTAGACGTAGTAACAGGTGTTACATTTGATAATGAACTAGAGCTGCTTTCGGTAGATTTACTAGTAGAGCTAGAATTTGAGCTGGATGAAGTTGAGCCATTTGTTTTGCATTCTTTCAGATCGTTAATATCGGTGTCCAGACTATCGTTGTTTGTATAGTATTGATACAAATAATCTTTAAATGCCGTTTCGGTTTCAGACGTTTTTGATGAATTGTAACTAGTGTACAATTTTTCTAATTCAGTCAAGCCCTTCTCTTCGAAAAAGGTAGATAGTGTTTCTTCCGGGTAGGCCGTAAAAACATCAAAAATATCTTCACCGCTAGACGTAGTAACAGGTGTTACATTTGATAATGAACTAGAGCTGCTTTCGGTAGATTTACTAGTAGAGCTAGAATTTGAGCTGGATGAAGTTGAGCCATTTGTTTTGCATTCTTTCAGATCGTTAATATCGGTGTCCAGACTATCGTTGTTTGTATAGTATTGATACAAATAATCTTTAAATGCCGTTTCGGTTTCAGACGTTTTTGATGAATTGTAACTAGTGTACAATTTTTCTAATTCAGTCAAGCCCTTCTCTTCGAAAAAGGTAGATAGTGTTTCTTCCGGGTAGGCCGTAAAAACATCAAAAATATCTTCACCGCTAGACGTAGTAACAGGTGTTACATTTGATAATGAACTAGAGCTGCTTTCGGTAGATTTACTAGTAGAGCTAGAATTTGAGCTGGATGAAGTTGAGCCATTTGTTTTGCATTCTTTCAGATCGTTAATATCGGTGTCCAGACTATCGTTGTTTGTATAGTATTGATACAAATAATCTTTAAATGCCGTTTCGGTTTCAGACGTTTTTGATGAATTGTAACTAGTGTACAATTTTTCTAATTCAGTCAAGCCCTTCTCTTCGAAAAAGGTAGATAGTGTTTCTTCCGGGTAGGCCGTAAAAACATCAAAAATATCTTCACCGCTAGACGTAGTAACAGGTGTTACATTTGATAATGAACTAGAGCTGCTTTCGGTAGATTTACTAGTAGAGCTAGAATTTGAGCTGGATGAAGTTGAGCCATTTGTTTTGCATTCTTTCAGATCGTTAATATCGGTGTCCAGACTATCGTTGTTTGTATAGTATTGATACAAATAATCTTTAAATGCCGTTTCGGTTTCAGACGTTTTTGATGAATTGTAACTAGTGTACAATTTTTCTAATTCAGTCAAGCCCTTCTCTTCGAAAAAGGTAGATAGTGTTTCTTCCGGGTAGGCCGTAAAAACATCAAAAATATCTTCACCGCTAGACGTAGTAACAGGTGTTACATTTGATAATGAACTAGAGCTGCTTTCGGTAGATTTACTAGTAGAGCTAGAATTTGAGCTGGATGAAGTTGAGCCATTTGTTTTGCATTCTTTCAGATCGTTAATATCGGTGTCCAGACTATCGTTGTTTGTATAGTATTGATACAAATAATCTTTAAATGCCGTTTCGGTTTCAGACGTTTTTGATGAATTGTAACTAGTGTACAATTTTTCTAATTCAGTCAAGCCCTTCTCTTCGAAAAAGGTAGATAGTGTTTCTTCCGGGTAGGCCGTAAAAACATCAAAAATATCTTCACCGCTAGACGTAGTAACAGGTGTTACATTTGATAATGAACTAGAGCTGCTTTCGGTAGATTTACTAGTAGAGCTAGAATTTGAGCTGGATGAAGTTGAGCCATTTGTTTTGCATTCTTTCAGATCGTTAATATCGGTGTCCAGACTATCGTTGTTTGTATAGTATTGATACAAATAATCTTTAAATGCCGTTTCGGTTTCAGACGTTTTTGATGAATTGTAACTAGTGTACAATTTTTCTAATTCAGTCAAGCCCTTCTCTTCGAAAAAGGTAGATAGTGTTTCTTCCGGGTAGGCCGTAAAAACATCAAAAATATCTTCACCGCTAGACGTAGTAACAGGTGTTACATTTGATAATGAACTAGAGCTGCTTTCGGTAGATTTACTAGTAGAGCTAGAATTTGAGCTGGATGAAGTTGAGCCATTTGTTTTGCATTCTTTCAGATCGTTAATATCGGTGTCCAGACTATCGTTGTTTGTATAGTATTGATACAAATAATCTTTAAATGCCGTTTCGGTTTCAGACGTTTTTGATGAATTGTAACTAGTGTACAATTTTTCTAATTCAGTCAAGCCCTTCTCTTCGAAAAAGGTAGATAGTGTTTCTTCCGGGTAGGCCGTAAAAACATCAAAAATATCTTCACCGCTAGACGTAGTAACAGGTGTTACATTTGATAATGAACTAGAGCTGCTTTCGGTAGATTTACTAGTAGAGCTAGAATTTGAGCTGGATGAAGTTGAGCCATTTGTTTTGCATTCTTTCAGATCGTTAATATCGGTGTCCAGACTATCGTTGTTTGTATAGTATTGATACAAATAATCTTTAAATGCCGTTTCGGTTTCAGACGTTTTTGATGAATTGTAACTAGTGTACAATTTTTCTAATTCAGTCAAGCCCTTCTCTTCGAAAAAGGTAGATAGTGTTTCTTCCGGGTAGGCCGTAAAAACATCAAAAATATCTTCACCGCTAGACGTAGTAACAGGTGTTACATTCGATGAGCTACCCGACAAGTTAGAATAACTTGTTGGGTAAGTCTCTGTATTTCTTAATACCTGATGATTAATTAAAAATGATAAGAATAATATTGGAGTTAAATATTATATTGTTTTTTATGAAGTACTTACGGTTGAAAGCAGAATAACACTGATAGTGAACATTTTTATTNCAGAATAACACTGATAGTGAACATTTTTATTGAGTGCATATTATTTCTATTTTATATTAGATCTATATTATTGTATATGAAATAAATTGAATATTTTGTAATGCATAATGCGTTATATAGTTTTCAATACTAGACTAATGGTTATTTGCTCGATATTAATTTTGATTAAATATGTTTGATGTTTGACAAAAAAAAAATTAATTGCATGGTATTCATTACTAAATTATGGTTTTTTTAAGTTTATAGAGAAATTATTAACTTATGTACATAAATATTTAATAGCAGTTATGCACAACAAATATTTTAATCATTTAATATTATATTTATGTATGTATTTATAAGTTAAATAAAATATAACAAAAATTTTTATATTAATTATTTAAACACTTAATTAAAATTGTATTTAGTTAATTTTCCTATTGTATTATAGGTATTTCAACTGAAAAACTATTGTATATTTTCGTTGATGAAAACTCAATTAATGTTTTTAGTTTTTGTATCTAATTTTTATATATTTGATGATTAGCTATTAATTAATTTTTAACATGACAATTCTTTTAATGGTAGCCACTTGATTTATCTTAAAATAATTATTTTTTTCTTGTGTTTGTTAGTTACAAATGTATTTTCATTTGTTTATTGTAAAATAATTTCTATGTTTACCTTTTATTAGTTAGATAAGGATGTCACATTAATTTTTTTTAATAGTAAAATACATAGCAGTTAACTAATAAAATATAAAATTATGTAATTAAGAAATAGACTGGTCGATTATTTGACCAGTATTTCAAAATTTTAAATTATAACTGGCGGTAAGTTGTGGGTGCTGTAATTTTTATCAATGTATATGTCTATTAACTTTTCCCCTTGCCGTGGTATAAAACGTTGTTTCCAAACAGTCATTTTTTTAAATATGTAACTATAAACTAATTTACGCTAATTAATTATACATGCTTATATGAAATATTAAATTTTCCCTAATAAGGTATATAGAATTGACATAAAATATATTTTTAACAGATAATTGTATACATGTATAACCAATAAAATCAAAAAATAAAAAAAATTACAAAACAATATTGTTTTATGAGAAATTGTGCTAGTGTTAAAATAACCAACAGCCTATTTATACATTTTTTAAATAAATTTTTTTTACTTTTCAAAAAAAATTTTAAGCTGAGCTCAGTATAATTTTCAGGACGTTTTAAATCTCTATTACTTTCACAATACATATCATAATATCTATATATAAAATAATCAGTTTTACATTGTTATATTTGCCGAAAATAACATGCAATAGATGGCGGTGGACCTCTTTTACATGTTAGGGATGATTCTTGGCTATGACAATGTAGGACGGAACGGGTTTAAAACGGACTTGCACCAGAGACCACCAATGGAAAATCACAAGAAAAATCTTGTTGGCACCCTAAGTATCAAACGCGGGATACTGTGCGTCGAAACCTATATCTCTACCCCTAGGCTAGGTCAACCCCTAAAATATTATACATAAGCATTTAGATATATATAATTTTTTTTATTAAAATACTTGTAACTCAATAAATTCTTGTCTTAAAATTATTTTTGTCCCTATAAATTTAAGAGCAATATGACATAACTTGCGTCGCAAAATTGTTATTTGAAAATTTTGAAAATACTAAGAATTAATTATTTTAATTACTTTTTTTCTTATTGACAACAAATAATACAAAGTTAAGTGAAGTTGAAATCTAACGTAGTTGAATAGTGGAATTTTCATAGTTTTTTATTGATCAATATTTGAAAGTAACAATTGTGTTTTTTTTCTATTTTTTTTTATTACACAGATCCTAGGAAATATTTTAAAATTATGGGGCTGTTAGCTCCGACTAGATAAGTTTTGCGATCTCGTGATGTATCATTGAGCAATATCAGTACAGTAGAAGCGGAGGAGTAATCGTGTATAATGATAAAAAAAAACGCGTCAAATTAAAATCAATAATAATCAATTTCAACTAAGCATTGAAGTTAAACTATGCTATAAATGTAAAATAACGGTACAGAAATTGTTTAATAAAAATTACAGCAAAATAACAATTGAATCAAAATAATTTTGATCCAATTGTTATAAATTATCTATAAAAATTGTCTATTGTATTTGATATATTCTGTACATACAACATAATTAATAATATTCTTAACCAGTGTGGTTATTAAAATCCAATTTGTATAATTGTGTTGTTGTAGTTAAATTTATATTAAATTTTATATCACATTTAATATCGCAATAATGCATCCACAGATTTTTGTTGGAATAAGTTCAATATAACGATTTTGTATGCTTTGTATCAAAGGTATATATTTAATTAGAGTTAAATTAATGATAACTAGTTTATAGGAGTCTGAAACTATGTTTTTTTTAACATCGGTATCATTTCAATTTTTAGGATATTTAATAGAAATATATGGATTATTAATATTTTCGATAATTAAAACACTTATAAAAAAAGTACCATATAAAACGACTATAAAAATAATAAATACGAAAATATTAAAGAAAATAACGATTCTAAAATAATGAAAATTTCATTAGTCCCTGTTCATATAAATTTCTCAATTATATAATAATTTTGGTACTACATTGTAGGAGAATCTAAATATTGGATTGAACCGTTGTCATGTGTCAGAAAAATTCACATGTAATATTTATAAATAACTATTTTCCAAAATGTATAGGTCGTTGGAAATAAAACGTATTTATTCGGTGTCAATATGCTTTGTTTAAACAATTTTATTATTTGACGCATCTAACTTGGTTAAGTACAATATTCTTGTTCGATTTTGATGATTAATCAAATATATAACTATTTTTTGTTAATAAAACAAACCATAAATGAAAATATATAAAGTGTCACTAATTAATCAACATTTATAACGAAATTCCACATCATAACTATTTCGTCAGTGAACACATCACAACACAAATAAATGAATATAATCGCTTGTTTAGACTTCATGATAATGACATAAAAATGTAAATAACATAATATACACATGTTGACGAAATATTCGGTTTGTTAATAGTTTTCTGCTTAATATTCCAAAGATAGTTATAATTCGATAATGCAGCTAAACACAAGTAGCCGATTTATGTAAAGGTAAGAAGAAATAATTACTTATTACAATATCACTATTACAATTATTATTATAGTATCACTTATAATAGATTTAGTTGTATTCTAATATATAGTACGTTATAAAACAAATAAGGTTTTAAGTCAATTTGATAAATCCTGATGTTTGTTCTATTGAATCTTACAGTCAAGTAATAAAAATGAAAATAAAAATGTTTAGTTCAAAATGGTAAACAATTTTATTTTTATAAGAGTGAATCACTTTTACTAAAATAAAATAATTAAGAAAACCTAATAATAAATTAAAATATATAATACTAAAAATTACAAACATATTTAAACAATATTCGCATAAATTTGATATCTTTGGCAATATTATTATAACTAATATATTCTTTTTCCTCACCTTTATCCCAATTACTTGGGGTCGGCAACCCTTATCCTAAACTTCCACTTAACACGGTCGCAGACATCATTTACGCACACATCAACCCTTCTCATAACGCATTCAGTAACATCTCTATCTTTTTTAGTTTTTCTTTATCTCTTCTTCCCTCAACATTCATTTCCATAACTATTTTTACAGCTTCTGATTCATCTATCCACATAACATGACCAAACTATTGAAGTCTATTTTCTCTCATCTAAACCACGATTGACGCTACATTTATAGTCCCTCCTAAATGTTCGTATAATCAAAATATATGATAGTAATAAAATTTCAAACTAATATTAAAATACTAACATATTTAATATACTAATATTTTTTATTCAAAAACAAAATTATGGTTTTAAACTTTTGAAATAATTATATTTAGTTTTTTTAATACTCGACGTAATGCAATTAATTTATTAGATTGATAACAGTACTATTAGTGTTAACATTTTATTTGAAATAATAATTATTGCAACGATTCAAATTATAAGATTCACACCATTTATCAAAATTATAGCAGAAAATAATTAATGTATGAAGTCTCATGTGTGTACGTTTTCAGATAACTTAATTTTTTTTTCTATTACATAATATCTTCACAGAAATTATCTTAAATAATACGGAAGTTAAAACTTAGATTAAGTGAGTAACGTATTTAAAGACCCGTTNAAACTTAGATTAAGTGAGAAACGTATTTAAAGACCCTTGTTGATGGGGTAGGATATCCTTCAATGGCATCAGCGGCCCCTCAAAATAATATGGTAGCTGACTTTGATAGATTTTAGATAAATTATTAATAGCATAATTTGGTTGTCTAAATTTAAGTTTGTATTTTTTCATAGATTTTTTTACATTATCTTATATGACCGTACCTATAATTAATAGACAATAAAATGTATGCGTATAGTAATATATACTTTTATCAATTCTAAAGTATTACACCACCAAATTTTAAAATAAACGCAATCGTTCTCCATTCTTCTTATATAATGTTTTTACGTGAAGTAATTTAATTAATTTTTAAACGGTAATCTTGTTATGACCTGCAGTTCATTTTTGTGATTTATCGTAGTCCACCGGGGCCAACGATATTATTTACCTTATGGATTATACCGTTCCTATTTATCGTGTTTCTTACCCTGCGGTAGTCTTATTTACCGGCTACCGGTTAAATTTCTTTACTATAGAAAAATTAATTAGTTTAAACAACACTCTTGAGAGGATTTTAAGTCTGTTGGATTAAGAAGTAAACACTTGGTAAAATTTGAAGACGAGCACAGCATCAATATAAACGAGATTCTCAACAACGTATTAGAACACACAAAAAATGTGAGATTGTTTCCGCGGAAATGCTTCATAATCAAGTGAATAAAATTATGCAAAAGTAAATTAAACGCTGAGCATAACCTCTGCTCTAATCTGCGTCAAATAAAAAATTTAGTCTCTACTCATTTATCGAGAAAAATAAAAAGTTAAATGTTGTCTGAGATATATTTACATAAATGACGATTTTAGATACAACAAACTCTAAACATAAATCTTAATATTACGCACAATATGACAAAATCAGAATTAATTAATTAATTAAAACGTTAGATTTGTTAGACAATTTTTAAAGTAATAGTAAGATAATTAAAACGCGATTTTGGTAGTTTATAAAATACATGTTATAAACTTTTTGATTTTTCTTGCAAGTACAGACGTTTAAATGAAATAATTACTCAAAATATTCAATGATTTTACCAACAGAAACTTTTTACCGTACTCAAAATATTAAAATAGTTATTATAGCCACAAATTCAGATACATAAAGTGTTCACTAAGTAAGAAAACGGTTTTTTAATGTCTTTATTTTTTAACATTCTGTAGATCATTTTCTATTTTAAGAAAATTACTGGTCAATAGTAACACTTGGATCAGTATTTCGGAAATTATTAACATTTTTATGCCTAGGTAAAATGAGCGCGGGCAATAAATGATAAAAATTGTTATGTTCACGCTTTACCTATATTCTATATTTTAAAATGCTAAATACTTCTGAAGTACTGGTCCAAAAATTATCATCGAACAGTTATTTTCTTAAATTAGATCATTTTCTATTTTCTAGCTAGTTAAATACGTTAGTTGTCATTTGAAAAAATAAGNATACGTTAGTTGTCATGTGAAAAAATAAACAAACCAAAAAAATATAACTAAAATTATTTTTATTTTATAAGTAATTAAGAAGGGTTTCGATAAACGGAGCACCCTGTAAAATAGACCTAGTTTGGGGCCATTATAATACTGTATTCGACCTTATAACATTGAAAGTGTGTTATGTGAAACGCGAGTTACATCAAATCCCCATTGTCATCACAACCTTTTGTTAAAATCATTTCGTTTAATGACTCGTCGTTGATAATCATATACTTTTGATATTTATGTCTACGTTAAATTTTATGGTAGTGGTAAACTATTCTTCTCCGTTTATAGTATAGTATATTTTATTTTTTACAATAGAAAAACGTTAAGGATAGAAATTTAGAAGGTAAACAATATTTTCGGGCAGAACACACCCGCAGCAGTCGATCTTTGATTAGAATCTAATAATATGAGCTCATTATTAAAGCGAGTACAATATATTTTTGTAAAGCTTGGCTTACGTCCAATGATATTTTATCCGGTCAAGGAAGTTGTTTTTGCACAAGAGAACAACAACAGGAGACCGATTCAATATTACATAAAAATAGATGTTATTTTGTTGTGTTCAGAAAAGAGAACTTCTATCTAGTAGGGTTATTTCATTTACTTTCAAGAATCTTTTACATTCTGAAACTATTTTCCGTTTTTGTTAAATGGCGTACATTATTTTTACATCATAAAACACATAATTATTAGATACATATTAGTTAAAATCCTGTGATTATACAATGCACATTATTATCTTCAATCTTAAAATTGCAGAGGTAAATTCCGTATGCTGGTTAAAATATTATAATTACTACTTAAAAATATCTAACAGAATATGAATACATCTTCATGCATTCGACAAAATATCAGAATCGTTCTTCCTTTTGTGTACAGTTATTGTATTTTGTATAGAAAATTTATTGTAGTAATAATAGTAATAACAAAAATAATACAATACCACTTTTTGATTTCTAGTGTTTGTCGGGGTACAATGATCCGAACAATGGTTTCAGTCGAAATGATCAAATGACATTCTATGACATGAATCAACTTCGTTAAAATAAAAATGAAATATATGATAAAAATTATAACAAATATCGACAACGATTAAAGAAATTATATTTAGTTGGTAGAATAATTGATTTTTTCGTCAAATAATATCGAGAATCCAACTAAACAGTAAAAATCCAGAATAAATCTTTTACAAAAATTATGTAACACTATGAAGTAAGCAGTGACATGAAAAATTCTGAGCATATTCTTGAAAAATATTATTGTCGATAATATGGAAGATTTATATGGTTTATATTAGAATAATAGAATAGCAATAATCAACAGAAATAAAAATAACCAGTTTCGATTAATTTATTCGTATAAACAATGAGCATATTGATAATTATCTCAGCATTCAATATACAAGTACTATATAAGGCAAGTAATTACTATTAGTAATACTTTCCAGAAATAAGTCAATAAAGTTATAAACGAAGATGAGAAGAGAGAAATGATTGGGATTAAAATGGCATTGGATAATTTTCTCACTATGTCCCAACAATTCATGTAGTTTTAATGGAACACTGAGACCTACGTTTTGTGATGTTGAAATTAACACAAAAATATTGTAGTTATACAATATATATTGATGATATAGATTGTTAAAAATTTGAAAAAAAAAAGAAAAGATAATTTAATTTTTACATAAAATATCTTCGGTGGTGACAATGTTTGATTGTATGTTTTGGTAGTTGTTGTAAAAATTACAAAGAATTATTTATTAATTTGTTCAAGCATAAAATAAAACATAAAAGAAGAAAATATTTCAAAATACTATCTTATACAGAGAGTTCAGTAAGTAAGGCAACAGGTCAATTGTTACAAACAATGACAACAACAGAAATCCGTTTCCTTAATTACTGTATACTTTATACATAGACACACTCAAAATTTTGACACTTATTTCATTCACTCTACACAGTCAAAAATATTCTATATTTATATTTCAGATTTCTTAGTTAATATAAATATAATAGTACCATATTTTCAAAAATGTGTTTTTGTTTTGAGTCTTAGTGTTTTTAAAAATTCCCATACCCTAAAAATGTTTAATGGCTAAACTTTAACATAATTAATTATTAATTTGTTTTATTAACAAAGAAATTGAAAAAAAGAATGAAATTTAATTTAGTTACTTGTTCTTATCAGTATCACCTTACTTTATATTTGTATTGTGTATTATTATATATATATATCATGTTAAAGGGGAATACTCAATTACACGAGACGGCGAAGCTGAGATGCACTAGCGACACCCAATTAAATGCCAACACGTTTTACACAGAATTTCCAATTACTCTAAGTTAAACAACATAAATATTTATGCTCGGCGACCGTGCATAAAAACTGTGTTCAAGAGTTATGATCATTTTTGATAAACATAGACAATTTTTAAGTATTATGTGGTAGAGTTCAGTTTTGTTGTTGTTATTCTAGAATGAGTACACAAGAAGAATACGGGAGGCCGCATTATTGTACATATACACAATAAGAATATATATATTCTGTATAAAACGAAGTATACACAGCCACATTTTGTAACATGATACTTTTATAACTTCATTTTCACTACACTGGTAGTAGAAATAAGTTTAATATAAGTATGAGAAGATTATAAATACATTAACCTTCAGGTCGATTGAATTAAAATAGGTTATCGATAGATATTGGAAGTATTCTCTATGAACACATAACGGTTCTCAGTTTATTTATGATTCGTAAATGGCTGTCTAAATTAAACTGAATGTCTGTTTTAGTTATAATAAAATAAAAATTATCGAACAAATAGCTTTTTCATAAAAAGTGAAAAAGTGTACTTGAAACTTTCTTAAATAATAACAAATAAAAAAAACAACTCTCAACTTAACAAAATTCTTTTCCAATAAATGAATATTAAAAAGTTTTTTAGTCTGTTATCCAAAATTTGAGTTCAAAGTATTATATGATTTTTCTCAAATGAATAATTATACACATAATTAGTTTAAATAATTATAATTTTGGTGACCAACAATCCTCTAATTTATATAAATTTTATACTAAATTCGTTTTCACCAAAGTTCTTCGTTTAAACCTTCGGTAAATTTCGACATAATTGCCCTAAGCAGAACATTAGAAACTGCACTAAAATAATATCTAGTTGTTCCACAGAAATGGTTTATGTCTCGTGGGATTTGCTATACAAATTTTCCGTAACATTATAAATGTAACTGTTAATAGCTTCTGCTTTGGTTCTAGAAAATAATATCAGCAATTCAAGTGAATTTAGATTTTATTCTAATATTAATCAACTAAAATAAGTAATCTGTGTATAAACACGTTAATATATTTGATAAATACTTAATAAATGATAAAAATAAAAGTTTAATTAATGTTTTAATAAATAATATATCGTGTTACATTATTTAATTACGATATAGGATATAAATATCGAATAAACAATTAAATTACAAAAATAATACTATGAAGTTTTTATGAGACGAGTAGGAATAATGCTTAAAAATCAATAAACAGGTAAATTTTCTTTTAACTTTTTAGGCTAATGCAGGTGTCGCTATAAAAATATTTTCAAATAAAAATTTTTTAACTAAGTTCACTCAAACATAAAATTATCATTTTTTAAAAAATTGAAATTCTACCATAGCGTACTCTGAGTATTATTTTTCGCTATGCCAGACGTAAAAAATGTAAACTAAGGTCGACTTTTAAGTACTAGAACATCTATGTTCTGAAACTGTAATTTTTACATCTTTATAAACTATAAATAATGGTTTTCTTTTAAACGACACATGTTAAAACGAAAAACAGTTTTTCTTTTAAAATATTTATAGTTATACTGTCAACATTCAAAACTTTTCTGTATCGTTTTGGTGATTTTTCAAACTCAAGTAAATAATACATTTGATGGGTTCACACTAAGAATTTTGCGGCGAAAACGGTAGGCAACCACAAGTTCAGTAACAACGATTTTGACAACGTCCACTATGCGACGGTTGGCTAACCTCTGAATGTAATTTAGGATCGTGATTTCTAAAGTCACTAGGTATTTCATGGGGTTAGAGCTTTAAACAGAAAGTGTATTTCTATTTTTAATAATACAGTCAATCTATTAATAGATAAAGTAATAATAGATGAATGTAAAATAAGCTAGTAAAAAATGTTACAAGTTTTATTTTTTCAACCAGTGTACGTATTTAAATATTATTGACGTCTTAAGTATGAATAAAACCATTATGTATAAAGTTACAGAATATGAGAACAGCAATTAATGGGCACCGTGAAACAGAGTATGTAACGGCCCAATACCGTCCTCGACGGTGTCGTAAATGTAGAATTTTAAGTAACTGAAATAAGTAATAGATAGTAAACAAAATTAGCATTTAAAAGATATAACGGAAATTTAGAGGTCAAGAGTGTCGTAAAAAGTTTATTTGACTACACTGGTGGTACAGTAACAGTATAATTTAACGTAACGTACATTAAACACACGATCATGTATCGATTCTATCAGCAAAATACATACAAAAAAACAAATGAGCCATTTCCTGTATAATATTATGACAATACAATATAAAGTTTGTTGTAATTCTATGAATAATAAAATTAATAATTAATTGTATAAAGTATGAATGCAAAATCGATATTATGATTATAATTAATCATCAATTAACACTTAAGAAAACTTAAAATCTTCGTCATAGAAATAAAAACTACGTTTAGATTGTTTGAGAATAATAAAACCCCTGATCACCAAATTTTTAATTATCTAAAATATTAAATTGTACGATCTGATAATTTATATTATTTTATACCTATATTTAAAGTGGGCCAAATTCATACAAATAATTATTATGATCAAGTTAGGCATCGACTATTAAATTTGAATAATTATAAAAAATAAAGAAGTTATTTAAGTTTAAACTTTATCTAACTTCTATTTAATATTTTTTATTAATGTTACTAGCCCCTTCATCTTTCATCGTGAAAAAAAGAGATCATCCCTCTTTTTTTCATTTAATGAATTAAATGGTCAATTAATTAAATTGAAAGTAGCCGTCCTACTTAGTAGATATATACATGCATAAATTCAGGTCAGAATATACAATACTCAAGAGTAGCTCCTTTGATCCCTAGAGACATCGACTTACAGACAAAACGCGAGATGGCAGAATAGTAATTATCTCGGTTCACTTTGTTCAACCGTTCGATTAGGATAAATTTTTATAATATTATTCTTTCTCAACGAGGGAGCACCCGCATCAATGGAATTAAAATCTATAAAACTATGACATTTTAGCCACTACGCGTTGCTTTGTTTACTAAAAGAATGGCGTGTGCAATGAGAGGTTAAAGTCATTACGCAATCAAAAAAATAAATAAAAAGATTTTTAATGTATAAATAAGTTAAGGCAGATAAAGATTTTTTTATCGAACGTAAAAAATGTTATTCTTTAAACAATGAAACATTTTAACTAACTATTCCACGAAAAATCTTTTAAAACTGATTAAACATTAACGAACATTTCCAGAGAAAACAGTATTTCGTTAACTGTGTAACTACTTCTAGAAATCACCTAGATCGTTTTCGCATTTTATTTTAATTATTAATAGCAATATATCGATATAATTCATCACATTAAATAATTAAAACATGTAATAATAGACGTGCTATATCATCAACTTTTTCGTCTCGATAAAATAAGGACAAAAACATGTTATGATTCATAACTTTCGAAGCATATACATTGAGATGCTTAAAATCCAATTTAATGACATTATACAGCACACGTTATTGTGGCAATTAATTAACACAAATATTATATTTTAAAGAAAACGTAAGAAGATTTAAATTGAAATAATTTAACAATAAAACCTACACTGAACATTTTATAAGTCATGATGGGCGTTATGTAAAGACCTTACTGAAGAATTTGCATGACTTACAATCAATGTAATATTTAAAACTCTTAAAAATGTCACTAAAAGTTACACATTTTACCAAATTCACCAATTGTACTGTAAGTATATTTAAATAATTTGAAGATGACACGATTCCAGATAAACGGTTTCCAAGGTCAATCAGCATTATTGTCATTTTTCTACAGTCTAGAGAGATCTGTACGTGATAACGAGAGTATGAAAACGATTTTTTACTTGTACGATTTATTTTAACGATCTTTCATTCACGATTATCTATATTTATAATTTATAATTATTGAATTGCATCATAATTTGTAAGAAAACCATAATAAAGATATTATTTTTAAAAATACACAACTTTTTTAAACAAGAATGATGAATATTTCTTCTGTTCCATAAAAAAATATTGTTATAATATCTGATAAAGAGACTATAAAAACAAACGTAGATATTATCTTTTCTAAAAAGACAATATGTATTAGCATCTTATAGATTCAGACACGCGAACTCTTTAAAATTATATAATCTCATCAAGTGAAATAATTAAATCTTTTAATCCGTCAAATTAAAATGACAAGTGTTGGTTACTGTTTTAGAGACGTGACCCTTTTCGTCTGTATTCAATAATATAATCCAAAGTTTTTGACCAAAAACTGTGGTGCGGCTGTCGTTTGAAACAAACTAACAAAATTCTTCAGAAAACAGTTGATATATATATATATATATATATTTAAAGACCAAAATTACAAAGACAACAAACTATTGAAGCACAATTTCTATGTAATTTTGAATATAATAATTCGTTCAAAATTTATGCAAGCAGAGAAATTGCTTCACAAAATGTTTAAAAAAAAAAAATAATTACTCGTAGAAACAAAAAAATATTTGTATAAATCAAATAGATATTATCATTTAAAAATGAATACATACACAAAATGAGTGTAAAATATGTTATTATTAACTAAATATTTGTATATCTCACCTTAGTATTATACTCACAATAAAATTCCTAATTAAAATTAAGGAATAATGTAAACGTTCTTTCATTACTTTAAGGATTATTCTAATTAGTCAGTTGTTAAAGGTAATTATATTCAAAAAAATAACACCTTTATATTGCAAACATACCTGAAAAATAAAATTAATTAACTTAATTAACATTATTATATAAAACATTTTATTTTAGTAACATATAAAAATATATTTTATATAAGTAGATGTAAATAATTTTGTATTTTGATATATATTAAAGAATCGTTATAAAATGCACCTATCACACACTCCATGATTTTAATAAATTTCAAAATAAAATGATATGGTGATATTTTGATAAAAATGAACTGTGCATTTTATATTGTAAAATACCACATAAAGCGCTAGTAGAAGTACTTTAATACAGAAGATTTAGTCAAATAAATTGCGGGCACCTCTATGTAAATAAACCACATATGAGTAAAGGACGACGAAATGCTCTAAAATTGTGGATGAATAGCAAATAATCGACAATGTTGAATTAATTTTAGAAAATCAACAAATAAGCGTAAATCAGGCTAAACAGCCTAACCACGTGACTAATGAAATATAAACAAACTAAATGCACAATGATATGATACAAAACACTAGTGTAGTCCACAAAATAATAGAATCGCACTGCAAATATCTTAAGGGCAATGATTATCATTGTCGTTAATAGGACTTTCTAATTAGCTATATAATCCATAGAAGTTTCTAACATAGTTACACAAATTAGTCAGTAATATAACCATATCCATTCATTGATTGAATTTTAATAATACTTAAACTTTAACAAAACCCTCACATGATTAAGAAAGACATAAATGGGGAGTTTGGACAATCTAAAAGTAACAGTAAAAACCTATTATTAAATCATATATAGAATATTCAATGTCGACTTAATAGATAATTTAAGTTTAATCAAAACAAATAACGAATGATTAAAAAATACACATTCTAAACTAGAGTTATTGTAGACATTTTTTTTATGTCTATAAGAAAACGAATTTTAATACAATTTTTTTGACCTACACTTTACAGTAAGAAAATTGCTTGTGGCAATCTTTATTTGCATTAAATTTTTATCGTTTTTAAATATCATAACAATAATTAAAAGTATAATAGAAAGAGAATACGCAAGTGACCATAAATTATTTAATAATGAATTACCTTTTTCTATACCCGCAATATATATATATATACACCCATGAGAATTAAGAACAGTAAGCTACAAAATATGAATAAAAAAGATTATACGAAAAATAAAAATATAATAATGCAACTAAAATGTTTACTACGTAAGTATAAAGATAAAAGTATATAATATTCCCACGACATAATAAGTCATAGTCGCATTGTTCAACAATATTATCAAAGGATAAAAAAACGCAAGCAAATCCAAATTAATTTAAACGGAAGAAAAATCATATAATAATCTTTAGAGGCATAACTCAAAATATATTTTTAATAATTTTTTTAGAGATTAAAATTTAATAATCTTCATTAGGCTCTCAGTTTTTTATTGATTATTTCATTTTCAATTAAAATAAAAAACTCAATATGATTGAAAGACAAAAATGACAATATTAAAATGTCAAACAAAATGACGTTATGTCATTATAACGTTAACTAAACTTCAAAGAAAGTTCTAACACAGCGTCATGTGATTATTCGTTTTTTCTAAGTTTTGGTTGATGTGCTTCAACTACCAAAATTTTAAAAATGTCTTATATTTTTCCCGAAATAATTTAAATGTAAAATAATAACATTAGTATCTTATCAAGTCATTGTAAGTCGCCAATTTTATGTATCATTCATAACACACCTTTAGATATCTTTTGGGTACAAAAATGAAAAATAATTTAGATTATAAAAAGATAAAAAAGATTATCAAAACGTTGCTTGATGTGAAAAACCTCCAATGTGCAATAAAAGAAAATTAAAAATGGATACAGAAAAAAATATTTTATCTAATAATAGGTATTTCATTTTTTTTTTTCATTAGTTTTACACAGTGTGTAATACATACTAATTGACGTAAACTTGATATGTAATGTGTTTTAAAAATGCCAAAGAAATTGTTTTTTTTACTAATTCAGTTAAACAATACTAAATAGGAAACACCTAAGTGTAGAATTATACAGTAAACGGTCCAGCCATTTTCATTAGGGAACTAAAAATAGATAGAACATAAACAAAACCTGAATCCGTCTGTGCTCATAATGAAAACAGTATTTTTGTCAGATTAAGTAAAAGGATGCACTTGACTGTTTGTCTAGCACTACAAACACATTAATTGTATAATGATTCCAAAATAATAGTTAAAATACGTATTAAGCATAATTTAAGTCAAATTTTCAGTTATTAGAGTAGAAACAATGAATACTTGATGACAAAAATTATTAATTAAAATATATATATATATATATATATTTATAATTTTGTATATAACATTTTATTACACATAATAAATGATATATCAAAGCGGTGAATCGGGAACGTATTGTATCATATAAACGTAGATTTAATACAAATATATAGAACACATAATAAAAAATTTCGGCTACGTTTTTTTATGAACGCCAAATAAGATATAGTATGTAGTAATTGTATTGCAAATTTTGTTTGGCTTATCTTTTCTTCTTTTTCCTCAGCTTTATCAAAACTAACTACTTGGGATCGGTCACCCTTACCCAAAACTTCCACTTAAGACGATCTCCCAAATTATCTACGCATACATCAACCGTTCTCATATTTTGATTAGCTTATAATTTTTTTAAACCGATAGAACAACGCGATATTAACGCTATCTATCTGATACTTACAGCTGAGGTCCAAAATGAGCCAAAATTCTTTTTGTGTAGTTTATTTATTTGTATTTAATGAATAATACAACTTATAGTATATATTAATAATTAGTAGAAGTTACTTATAGCCTATAAGTAATTATTATGTAATTGCTTTATGTTCCAAAGAGGAGAATATAAAAATAATAGAGAACCAAATGATACAAATTAGATAGTATTATACAAAATGCTTTGGTAAACTCTTATTTTGGTTTATTTTAAGTAGGAGAACTGATCTTGACAGTTATCCGATCCTACTGTATTATTAAACTGCATAATAATAATATATAAGCTAAAATATAATTGACCCTCGTAGAAAACGGTATACCATGAACAAAAATAAAAAACTACTATAATAGTCTGAATAGAGGTAAATTGTAGATAACATGATTACATGTATAATTTACCCACGATAAGTTATTGTATTCAATTTATGTACTACACAAAAAAATCATATAAGGGAGTAGTGAATATTGTTTACAGTTGTCAAGGGACTCATTTAAATCCTTATCGATTCTTCAATTGTAAAAGAAACTGCAATTGAGACATAAACCATACATTAGGATGAATTATCTCACTTGGACAAATAATCTTTTGACGGGCAATTGAGCTCATAACTTTTACTATCAGACACAGATGAAGAGAATCAATAACGAGTAAAATAAAATATTACAATTTTCTATACACAACAAATTAAATTGGCATACTAATATTAGGCCTTAATTACTTGATTTATTGTTAAGCAATATGTATTCTATTTGTATTTCTAATTAACTTATTTAATAAAATAATAAAAATCGAGATTTTTTGACAACTTGAATAATTAAAATAAAACTAGTTACAAAATTATAAAATATTATTGCTAACAATATTCAATATTGTTACCACCGACATTAAATATTTAAAACACAAGTTTCTAAAGATGATAAATTTTCGAATTTTAAATCTTTTATTTGTTTTTTAAGATTTAAAAATAAAAATGTTAATTTTCTTTAAACTTATAACTAAAATTTATATCGTAATATTATTTTAAATTAAATATATCAAATTTATTTACAAAGGGGTTACTCCCTTTTGCCCATAAAAATATAAACATATAAATATAAAGTTTCGTAACAGTTAAGTGATCTTAGTAATTTAAGGAAAATTATCTATCGGAGTAATAGATAATTTTCCTTATTTTGGCAACGCTCTTTTTGGACCCCAGCTGTAAATTTATCCTAAATAGTGTTTAATGGTGTATAAGTATTGTGAATTGATTTTTATGTGTTGTAAGTTTTAATCCAATATTTATACAATTGTATTGAGTGTGTTTTGTTAAAAAATAATACGTTGAATTGTTTTCTTGGATTTAATGTGACACCTTAAAAATGAATTTTAAAGATATTAAACAGTGTCAAGTATCTCATTTTATTTTAATGTTCAAGATCTGAATTATGAATAAGTTTTTTTTAAGTAACCAAAAAAATCATTTTGTTTTTAATTTATTTAATTGTAGTTATGTCACTGTCATGATAACGTTTGGTTTATTCAATCGGATGCGTGTTTAAAATTTATTAAAAATGTTTTTACAGTTTGACTACTTGTTTGAAAGCCATTGAGGTAATAAAAAAGAAATTTCATATTTAACCATATTATTTTGAATAAATAAATACATTTCTATCAAGGCATATATAGAATATTGAAAAAGATCATTAATAGCTTTAATAATGTTGAAAAAACGTATTATATTCAGCCCCATCTGATTGTATGAAAGTCTATATACTAATGCAGTAAACGCATTGCTCATAAATATTAATGGCAATAATAATAAAAGAGGCAATGGCGGCGCCGCCGACGCCACAGTAGTGCGGTTTACTATGCTATTATACTTATGTTATTATAATAATTTATATTGTATTTTATTATATTATTTTGTTTATGGTGACTTAAAATATGGCACACGAGAATGACGTGGATAAAGTATAACATACGTGTGTAAAGAAGTACCAATAAACTTCTTATAGCATACGCTAAATAAAATTAAAAAAAACTCGATTTTATTCTGCCCCAAAAAATTTAAAAAAAGTTACTCAAACTTTTTTTTAATTTTTCATATAAAAATCAATTCACAATATTTATACACCATTAAACACTATTCAGGATAAATTTTATTTTATCCAAATCAATGTTTATTAACAAAGGTTTCATTACTAACCAAATGGAATAACTGGGAAAACATATTGCAATAGCTATATAACAAAAGTCTCTCGCATCGTTTAATGATAATAAAATATGAATTTGATTATACATTTGAAAACCACTTATTTCCGTTTATGCTGCAAACATTGAGATAAAATACTAAATCCAAAAATGACTAAAAGTCTCCTTGACACAAAACAAACAACCAATATCAAATAATAATAAAAAAAGCTAAACACATATCGAGAGTATCATGTATAAATAAATTATTGTTATTTATGTTGAAGTATAAAAAAAAACTTAAGTAACATAATATAAAAAAACTATGAACTCGCTGCCCAATAGCTACATTTAGTTACAAATGACAATAAATGACTTCATAAATCATTGTCGTAATAACACAATTAGTCGATTGATTTTAAAACGCTGAATACTTATAATGTGTACATTTACTTTTGGCCAAAGTATGACTAAAACAGCAAACAAGTAAAAAATAATCAACCAAGTACAATAACATTTTCGATATAAATCCACTGGCTATGTGTTACATATTATTTCCGAAAAATTAAAGCACGTGTATGTACGCGCCCCAACTGCCTGTAGTCGACGCATAAATCAAAACTTGCTTTAATTTCACTGAAAACATACAAAAATAACGTATAGCCCCTACTGCTGATATTTAATTTTATTGGTATCCATTCGCCTATACATGGTATTTTTCACAAACCAAGTGCGTATTGGCCCTGCGATACACTCGAAATTTAAATTGCTTTTTGCCTAACAATAAGAAAAACAATAACCAACGCGACAACAACAACCGAACAAACTAAAACTTTTGCTGCCATTTGTTATTGCATTGGATTTAATTTTAAAGGGATTATGTCATTTTAAAGTATAGATAGTAATGTGTGTAGTACAAAATACTCCCAAAACCATCCTAAATTATTGACCTTAAAAATTAGTTCAACAATACTTGAAACCAGACTAAAAATTATAAAAATTCAACATTTTGTAATGACGTGTTTTAATGGAGTTAATCTATGAAGAATAAATAGCCTTGCCTGACTAATATTTATAATTAATTAAGTAAGCGCGTTAATAATAAGGGAACAATAATAAATTTTCATTGGCTAAAAAAGGACTAAGTAATTAATACTATCGTTTAATTGGGACGACCAGCCTAAGCACAAGGGTTCCGGTAAATCATCAAGAGGTGGCCAACCCGTCACCGGAAAAGAACCCCTAAACATTATTACTCACACATTCATATAAACACAAACAAAATTAGGTATTATTCCAAATAGAAGCGCCTTTTTATACTTTTAATTCTTTTGGTTAGTTTTAAAATAGTAAACTTTAGAAGTTACAACGAACAAAAACTCCCGGTATGTTGATGCATAGTAGTTTAATTCAAATTAATACACTCTGTTATTAATCTAAAACAGTCTTTGAAATTCCTACGTACGGTTTTTAAATTACTCAAATCGTTATTGAAAAATTTTATATAAAAACAAATTATTCATCGATAAATGTCCAGTAATATTTTTATTAAATATTTAAAAAACATATTATTCGATATTGTACAAGAACCCATACAAAATTTAAGGGCAAAAGCTGAGATTATTTTTATCGAAAAGATCGTAAAAAAACAATGTGATTTGTACAACGTGTATCTAATTTATTTGCCAAGTTGATATCATAGAAGTGTGTCTAAATTGCTATGCTACATAATTTAATCAAAGTGTACTGAGTATAAAAAATATTTTGTACGCTTTAATATAAATGATTTTTCTTTTATTTACTTTTATAATGTTTTTTTTTTTTTAATAAAAATAATCTTAAAATGATTTTCAGAATTTATTTTCATAAAATAGAACAAGATTTGGAAAAAATATACCCCGTGTGAGTAAACAAAACAACAAAAACAGTGCGGGTTTAAAACGGGTGAACTGAGTATTTAAACGAGATTTCTTTTAATTATTCTTACAAAAGAGTTACTAGTATTTTTTAGCTATAAAATGTAGTTCATAAATGGTGTATTATTAGCCAAATTTATTACTTATTTATAATAATACTTATAATTTATTTATATATAATATTTAACTTATAATTTATTACTCTATGCTCCCACTACCGAAACCCTAATTGCTGATAAAGACTATTCAATTCGTTCTTATCAATGTCTATGTCAACTCGATAGATAAGATTTCACCTTTCTAATAATTATTTATGAAAACGTTAAATAACTGAATAAATCGAGTTTTATTACTAAAATCATAAAAATATTAGCCAACATATTAACTATAAATATCGTATCACTATGTATCAACAATTGAAAATTCGATTATTTTAGCTTCGATGCGAAGCTGAGAAGGTATTAATTTTACTATGATGTATTTTTTTTTTTTTAATTAGATATTTTGCAAAACAGGTATTTTTTGGTGTATTGATAATATTTCCAGATCTACTTTAAATCCTAGCCGATTTATTTTAAAAATCAATAATTTTTTACTTCTAAAGGACACCTAGAAAAAATGCGAAGTATAATGTTATAATAATGTACTAAGTTAATTATTATAATAAGTCTAATTATTATATTACTTCGGTCACAATGTAATTATTATTATGAACCATAACGATATTTCCTGTTATTCGCCAGTAGTTACACGGCGGTTTTCTGATTGTACATAAATTATGAATGAGAAATCAAATGTTCATATTTAGTATACATAAAAAGTTTATAGGACAATTGAATTAAACAAAAATGAGTTTTTATTTAGAATTGTTATGATTAAGAAAACATAAACATAAATAAAATATTTCATTTAACAATAAACATTGAATTAACGTTATCATACAACTCAAACAATTTCATAGAATTTTTCAAATAAAAAAATTTTTTTTTAATAATTATTTAACAAACGATCGACATAATCATTCATATTTAACTAAACAAATAATATTTTTTTCAATTATCAAACAAATCCTATTATATTTATATAAACGCGTATATAATGAATTTCAGCCTGTTCACAATTATGCTGATTAGTAATAAACAAAATCTAGTTAATTACTTATTCACTAAGCCGAAAATTCGTTTTTGGCATAGCCGTTTACTTGGATGGTGCCCAAAAGGCAAAAAGTCTGCGAAAACTTAACAACTTTCCCACGAGTATAAGTTGCTGTTGTCGAGTATATTTATTTCTCAAACTGACTCCAAAGCTCAAATTTTAGTTCAGATAAAATCGCTTCGGTTCGTTTACTGTTCTTCAGCCTTTAAGTGCTAGTGAATGTGTTAGTTGTCAATCTACAATATTTATAAGTCCATTTGACAAACATAAGGAACGGGGGCACAAAAACTTTTAAGAACGCCCAACAACTTTTTGTCATCCATTATATCTTTTAAGAGACACGGAATAATGTTTTAATTTACAGTAATTTAATCAAATTTGTATTTTATGTAAAAACCACGCAGGAAAATTTTACACACATACACTTATGTAATTTGAAAATCATAGAAACGAGGGACATTTTAAGTAACTGTCAATCTAATACAAAATCGTGTATAATCTCATCATGACATGCCGACCTTTTTCAAAGCAAAAACTTGTTTAAATTCACTTATGACCATTAAAATAACAACTTAACACTAACTTAAAATGAGTACGATTACGACGGTGGCACAAAATATGTCATTCTAAATCAGTCGACGTATATTTATGACATTTTTTTCTAATTTTTTCAAAGTTAAAACTAAATACGATAACAACATCCTAATCTCAAGATATAAAACAAAACAAAAATGTAATGAATTATAAAATTTTAACTTGTATTCAACTAAAAAAATAACAAGATTTGTTTACCATTATAATCGCCAGAATTTCAATACTGATAATAACAATGCACTATACAAACCCCCTCCCACTTGATGTCTACAACGTCATCACCATCGTCACCGCTTTTTAGACGTTTTCTGGCTACTGTTCGTCAACGTTATCGCAGTTGCCCTTGAACTACCACCACCTCCACTAAAAAATTAGCATCGGTCAACAGCCGATGCGCCACCTATACACTAGCACGCGAGCCGAGTTCAACGTACCTCGTGGCGGCAATAGAAAAAACCGGTTACGCCCCTCAGTATCAACAACAATATAATATCACATTTTTATATTATTGTTTGTCGTCACAATTGTTGCAGACGGTGACATTTCATACATAAGACATGAAGCAGGTGTACCAATATCATAAAGCGATTTTAAACTCTATTGGTTAATTTTTACTAGTACATAAGATACGAGTGCGGACAATTTCATAGCTCTAGAACACTTACATACTTATATTTATAGTGTAGTTAAAATTTTATTTTTGCATGCTTCGAATTTTTATGTACACTTCGGTTTGAACATTTTCTAATTTATTTTACTTTATTTGTACATTTTAACTAACAGGCAACAGATATTCAGTTTATACTACTTTTTATGCTAGAACAATTTAATCGCATAATAAGGAAAGTATAATGTAGTAAAATAAAGATTACTGAATAATATGCTAATAACACAGAACAGTATTATTCTTTTACATATTACAATTAAGATAAAATCAAGTATCAAAAAATTAACCTGTGGTTTATAAATACACCTTAGGTCGAATTATAAATGACCAAGGAGAGATTATCATAAATTGACTTTAAAATACCTCAAATTCAAAAGAGTTTACTACAGCCAATATCATTTACATATATTATAACATAGTGATATATCCTATCACTCAAATTCAGACTTGAATTTTTTTTTTTTTTTTTAAGTAGTTTTGTAAATTAAAATAAATAATTATAGCCACTACAGTTAACACTGGTAGAAGATTTAATCAACCCTATTTCAAAAAAAAAAAAAAATGTAAATTGTAATTCTTTCTATTTAAAAGAATAAGGAATTGCATTTATACTTCTCCAGAGAATAATTTTATTTCCACTATTAATCAAACAATCAAATGTATTGAAAGTATTAAGACTATAAAATATCAAGACAGTAAACAAAAGTGTAGTTTTCCTTAAAAAGACATCTAAAATTATATTTTTTTTTGATCATAGTAACACATTACAAAACAATGTTGAAATATATTAGAATTTTTTGACAAAATAATACATAAATTAACTTAAAAATCTAGGTAAAACGATCATGTTCTGTGAAATCGATTTAATACTCATGTACTTAAAAACATTGAAATTTCAAATTCATTCGTTTGTATGGTAAAATAAAATACCCACACAACTTTCCATCATTTGACATATACAGCACATCAACATTCTGTGTTTGTCTGGCATTACAAGCTAAGTCCATTAACCTAATCATTTCGGACACAAAAGGAAGTTTCGGTTGTAAAGATTATTTATTTATAATATTATTACCGACTTTTGCAAAATTCGTTGGTTTTAAGTAAATTACTTGACTAGCATATTTTCATATAAGACACAATAGGCACAATCTGATGAGGTCTAATGGGAACTTAGCTCTCCCAAAAATTATTTAAAAAATTACGTAAAAGTTTTTTAATATAGATATATTTTTAAAGCGAGGAGAAATTAAATTAGACCTCCCAAAAATGTTGCTCAAATTAATGACACAGCATTCGCCTATATATGTGAATTCTGTAAGGAATTTTAAAGCTGATTTCGAATCTGGTTTCAGATTTTTTCCATCACAATTCGTGTTTGAGATAATTACAAGTTACTAATTAAACAATTAAAGTATTATAAAAATTAAAAACCCTGGGGCATCAACGAAACATGTTCTTTTTTTAAAAAATTTTTATGTAATCAAATAGAAAAAAGGAATCGGCATAGATTGGTATAAAAACTAGATATGTTTGATTTTAATAAATGGACATATAATACTAATGAACAGATCTGGTTGTATTTTCGGTGCAACAACAAGACATGTCCGAACGATTTTTTGTTTGCTAAAAAATTCTAAAAAATGGACATGTTACGTTGTCCCGTGGTTTTGAAAAATAATAATTTTTTTAACACACTTTATATAATTGGATGATACTAAAATAATTATGTAATATTTGGGGCGTATAAGTCAAGATTAACCATTATTTAGTTTTATAGACATGTTTCAGAAAAAAAAGCTGAGCTTTCTACTGTAACTAATTTCAAATTAATCTCATTATTATAAAATCTCTACAAAAAGATAAATAACTTTGTGAATTAACGAAAATAACCCAACGAATAAGCCCTAAATTTTGCATAATTCTTTTTAATATTATCAAATTGTATAATAAAAATGTTTAAAAAAAATTCAATTTCTCATAGTGATTTAATAGTTTACTTATCGCTTAATTACAAGTAATTATCTCAAAAACTGTATGTGATGGGAAAAATCATCCCAAGCTAGATTCGCAAAATTCCATACAAAATATTGTAGACATAAGAAAAATTTTCATTATTAGTTGTCATACATTGTAGTATAAATTCATTTACATAATATTCATTGAATCAATTCCTACAACATTTATTGAAATAGAAATCCAAAACTCAGTGCTCCCAGATCACATTTGACGGCTGCTATGGTTTACAAATTTTGTAAACATAGAAAACTGGATTGACATCATGTCAAAAACAAAATGTGTACACGCGACTGAACGATCAACACTAGTACAACGTTAAATTATGAGGAGAAGACAGACAAACGAATCCGACCCGATAAAATTATAAGCATACAGATATTCTTTACAGCCCCTTTGGAGGTCGCCTGAATAGCCACGTGCCGGTTTCAAATTAGATAACCCATGACATGCATTGGTCTTGGTTTACGACGGCGTTTCTTCTCACAGATGTCAGCGAGACGTTTCGTGCGGACACACGTCGTGCCGTCGTTCATATGATTGATGAAACGAGGGGAGATAGGACTGTACTGGGGCAGGTTAGACAAACGTAAAGAAAAAACGGCTGCCAAAATATCTTGAAGTCGCGTGTGATTAATTGCCGCCGGTTAGTCGATCGTTTCAAGATTACGGTATCTCGCCTGTCTAAAGAAGATCCAAATATTAGTATTGATCAAATTCATTGGCAGCATATAATAACATTAAAAATAAACCTTTTGTAGTTCTTAGGGAATTTCGCAAACAACGTAAAGCATACCGTCGAATTAATCATAAAAGTAAATGTCTCAGTTTTGCTTCAACTACTACGGTCCACTTAAGTTTCAAGATTACTCATTAAAAGCAGTTATCCAGATGGCAATTTTATTCAATTTACACCATAATATAAATACTATATATATTCATATTATAGAACAGAACAAATTGTGCCACTCGGTAATTTTATTTAAACTTTTATTTACACATTTTTTGAAGATTTTAGAATGTTGAGAAAATTATAAGTTGTCAGTTATTTTTTCCGGACAAAAAAATGGAATTTCTCAGCATGAAGTTGAATAGATAATGTTAAAATTACATCGATACGTGATTGGTCCACTTGTTCGTACATCAAGGTCAATATCACGACATGTTATGTGGTTTAAGGATACATAAAAAGAATTACTATAAATCTAGCATTGTAGTAATCGTATTATAATAGATACGCGTACGTGTCCATCCAGGACAGAAAGGTTTATTAGGTCGGATGATATTCAATGTTCATCCATAAACAAATCAAACTATAAGTGTATTACTGAACACAACAGAGTAAAGAAATTCAATTGTTACTACTCTCACGTGACCTGTGAATAATCACGTCTGAAATGAGTTGGCAATAAAACCGAACGCCGCAACACCGACATGATAGTCGTAAATCCATAACGTATTATCACCGAAGAATAGAAAATGTTCTTAATAAAATGAGAAACGTGGCTTATTAGTATATGACTTATTAAATAAATAATTATAGCTCACAATAAACAGGTCGTTGCATCGGTAAACAAGTAAAAATTAAAACATGAATTGTTAGCATATTTTTAATCGATAAAAATATATTGAACTAAATAAATTGCAGTTGCAACTGTTAAACCAGCGTTTTATCTTTTATGCCTTAGGAATCAAGACATAGTATATAATCACAGTCCGTCAAGGCTTGTACCCAAACTCGGAAAAGTCTATACCGGAATGATGTATGTGATTGAAGGTGGTGTTTTCCAAGTGATTAGCAAAGGGGTTACAACAAATAGTAAAACTCATGTTACCGGAATTAACCGTAATAATTATTATCATACTCGGAATAACACGATATCACGATATGATAAGCACATAATTAATCGCAACTAAACAACAGTCAAACGCGTTACTGTTATTGAATGTTATGATACGACGAATGACTGATGACTGTTTAATCGTCCGGTTTAATGTCGAATTAATACTGCGGTAAAACGACAGAGTGAGGATGTTGAGAGAGTAGTGACGGCTGCGATTTATCTCTTTTTCTTCCTTCAACCCATCCACCTAGTTTGAAAAATAAATAACACTGAAACTGCAATGAAATATCGTTATAAGTACGATTCGTTTTTGAGTGAATAATCGTGTTCGGGTTAACATTTTTTCATCCACTCATACGGTAACGTCGTCCTTATTTCCACGTCGTTTTTCTATCACGTTATTAGTATTTGCTTAGCAATATTATCATACTCGGAAACGATGAACATTCATAATAAAACTACAAGTTGAGAAGATCTTACAGCTGATTTTCCTTCTAATCTTACTCGGCGCACATAAACACTCATGGAGAATTTTTTCTAGTATGTTATTCGTTAAAATACTAGAAATGATATCAAAAGTTTCTGAAATTATCAAAACAAATTAACCACAGTAGAATTCAGTTTTTGACTATAAGAAAAAATATTCGCATGGAATCATTAATTTAATTAAAAAAATATATGCAGACCCCTTTTTGTTCGCTGCTTACGAAAAAAAACATTAAAATCTTATTACCGCGATAACGAATCACAGATTCTCTAATAATTGATCAATGTTGAGTTTAAACCCAAAAATTCTTTACAGTTAAAATTTTTTCTCGAAATAAAAAACTCATTTGTTTTGATATGACATTGTTTTGCGCGCCTGCCCCGGACAAGACCCCTTACTAGACCTATTCTCTTCAAGTCTTCATTAAATCCCATGACAATTTCTAAATTAATTGTGCATTAGTCCCGACATAAAATAGACCCAAAGAAAATGATGACAAGGGAATTAGTAATGGACACTTTCGACTTAGGAAGTACCCAACGTGTGCGATTCCAGTGATTTATTAATTTCTTGGGCTTAAAACAAATACAAGGTTACTGAAATCTGGAACATTATTAGACGTAGACAAAGATTATCAACGGACAATCGAGAAAATATCTACTGTAGAAAAGAGCTACTTATATCCCGCTGGGAATATAAAGCTAAACAAACTTCACCGAAAACCATACAATTAGATAATGTCAACAGGCTGCCATTAAATAATACTACGACAAATTCCAGAGGACAGTAGTGAGGAAATAAATGTCTATTAAAGAAATTATAATAAGAGAAAAGATAGAACATCATGAAGTTTATATAAATTTAAAGAGCTTTAGACTAAAAGGGCTAAAACATCACTACGTATAAAAAAATTTTTTTTAATAAAAATTAATTTTGCTAACACGGGACAAAAACATTAGCTTCATAACATATAATTTCAGAAACCTAAAAAAAATCCATTATAGTCTCACACGAGTGTTTCAAATTGCTACGGTTTAGAACAAATATGCAAAAAAAAAAAAAATGAATTAACTTTGTTTTATCATACTATCTATCATTATTTATTAGATTCACTAAGAATAATTGTCAATGTTATAATATTTGAAAGTCAGTATTAACGAATATACTACTTAAACATATTTGCATTATAACTTACTTTACAAAAATATATTTTTTAATGCATTTCCTGTAAATAAGTAAATTATTATTTGATTTTATGATAGCTCATCAGTTGAAAAATAAATTAATTTATTTTAAATTAAAAACAGGAAGAATTTCATATTTTTGAAATTAGAAATTGTTTGTATTTTTCTATAAAAAAAACTTTACTGAATCACGGCAGTGTCAACGAAGCCATCAAATTTTATTCACTGCATCGTTTAACATTCTACTTAATATATTTTGTTCCAAATTCCAATTGATTAACTTATTTAAGTATATATATATATATATATATATATATATATCCTATTGTTTTGCATGTACATGAGGCCAATTACAATGGAACTTAAAGTTTTGTGTAGGACAAATAATTTTGACAAACATTTGTGTATAGCAATATTTCAAACTGTGGCCGCTGAAAACATAACGTGCTGACCGACTTTGATGTTTTGTTAATATAGTTCGTTCATCGTTAAAAGCAAATCTGAATTATTACCCAAAACTTTAAAATTAAACTGCGTAAAATGTCAACTTCAAACTGACGAGTTCATTTTGGGAAGCCTGTGTTTGATAGGATAACATAGTGTTACTGTAGGAAAAAAAACCGTACACATAATATGAATGGAATATATATTAAGTATTTCATATGAAACATATCTATACGTAACAATAACAATTTTCTGAGTTTAATTGAAAACAATTTTAAGTATATAATCTTTTAGGTGTGTTGTTCTAAGCTAATTTTCAAAGTTTAAAAAGTTTTCTTTCGTCGTAATCTTTCAAATAGCAGTTTAATGTAAAATTATTATTCTTATCTTGGTTCAAATAAATTGAAAAAACATTACAAAATTAAATTACACAGAAAAATAAATAATAAGAAATATGGTTGATTTCACTAATCTAATATATAGTATTAAATATAGTAATTAAGAAGACAAAGTCACTCAATTTATTAATTTAACAAATATTAAAATATTTTTTTACATAATATCATCGTAACATTAACACAATATATTAAGTAAATAAAAAACACATATTATATAAGTATACTTATATGGATTAGTTACATTTTGTAAAATTTTGACTTCATTTTGTACGGTTACCAAATTCTGGATAAAAGGTCAGTTGAAACGCAAAAAATATACTATAATTAACGCTTTTTTCGGTAACGAGTACTAATTGTTTGCTGATTACAGTAACAAGGACATAAAAGCATGTTCGAACGGCCGTTTACCAGTTAAAGACTTTCCTCCAATAGCATACGTACGTATTCACTATGGTGTAACAACAGCAATAAAACCCCCTGAGAATATTTAAGTCTGGGATCCAACGGCGGTTGTCTGCAGAAAATAGGCCGTTTAGCGAATACAAATGAGTCAAAATGTTGGTTTGCTTGTACGTGTACCTTAGCATTCTTCGCTATTATATTCTAATAGAAAAAAAACATGTTTAATTTAAAGCAAATTGTCTTTTACCTAACGAGTTTCCTCAAACCCAAATGCCGACCGGAATAAAAGAACTTTTATGATATTGAATTTTAATAAAATTTATAATAATAGCGAAATAATGTTCTAGACTTATCAGGAGCCATACTTTGTTGACAACATTTTTCAATCGGGCAAACCTGGCATGGGAAAAATTGAATCACTACAAAACGATATTCGTATTAAAAACAAAATACTTAAACATGCCATTTCGATATTTTTACAAATTAATATTTTATGTAATATTTTCTAAAGGAAAACATAAAAAATAACAAACACAGCAACTGAAAAATAATTGCATGTACCCGCAGTAAAAGCTGACGTGGAGAAAAAAAACGAAAGAAAAATTTTAAAAATACTGATCCAAACAGGTTATTTCAAAAATGTTTATAACAATGATTGGGCGCGCCAAACAAGCAGGATATCCGAATAGCACGTGTTATTCGGATAACCAAACGTGTGAGAATGTGTATAAAAGTACACATCGAAACGTATTCAGAATATAGTTTAACCACAAACTATACGGAATACGAATCAATATTTTGTTATCAAAACAATTTTTCTCTATAGCCTGAGACCGAAGTATCAGTTAGGTCTAAACACAATATTTTTTAACAAAAATTATTGAAATATTATATTTTGATACACACACGATGGAGTGGCGTTTGCCTTTTAGAATAATTTAAAACTTTTTTTGTTTTCTTAATATAATCTAGGTCAAGCATAAACATTAGACCGTTTATTCCATCAATGTATAAACTTAAACATAAATACAAAACTATTAATACCTAGTTTGGTATATAAAAGAAATTATTTCTTAAAAAAAAACACTAATATAAATACTTGCAAGATAAATACTTAATTTTTTCATAAATAAAACGTGAAGGTCTGGCCAGTAAAATCGTAAATCGAATTCGTTCAATGTTTTTCGGCAAATTCACTTTTAATTGATTCTACACTGCTTTTGTTGGTTAAGTGACAACGAATCTGGGCAGTGAAAAAAGAAAAATCAATAGCCCGAAAAAAACACCTTAAAACTTTTTTAGGGTATCAATTTTTCAGCAATTAATTTAGCTTTTTAATTAATTCACTGTTATCCAAAGGGGCATCCAGAGGGATGCCTCTGTAAACAACGGATAATTATAACAAGTTGAGGCGCTTTAATTAATTCCACTTGAGAGATTTTCAGCGATGTTTAATATAGACGACTACACGTTTAAAGCGATAAAATTTGATCAATTTTTGATTCGAATCAACTAGCACAACTACATATAGAATATTCAGTGAGTAAAAAAATGGGTTTCTATTATTTCATTGTTTGTAACAATTAACCTGTTTCCTTACTTACTGAACACTCAGTATAGATATAAATGTACACTGTTAAATGTTAATCAGGTAGAAATTCGCAAACAACAACTGGTCAGCCTATAATTATTCAACAGACCATAGACAGTTTTCTGATATTGTTTAGTATATGTCAACCCTTATACGAATAAAAGCTGTAATAATTTACACCATATGTGAATATTTATGTTAATTTGGTTTGTCGATGCAATAAACAGGGCTGACATGAATACGGAGGTTACAGGTGGTGGTTGACGTTTTACACAACAGATATAATAATATAAAACAGCATACTCAATAATATAGTCAACAATGAAAGATTCAGTGTTGACATTGAATAAAATTACTTCATCACTCAGGTCGTTTTTTNAATAAAATTACTTCATCACTCCGATCGTTTTTTTTAAGTCTCGCACTTTGTAGTCTCATTTAAATTTTTTGAATACTAGAACTTATAATTAATAGAGATAAATTAAACGGTTAAAAATTCCTTTAAAATACGTTTATATTAGTTAAATACATAAATCCCAAAAAGGTACTTAATTTTGTATACAAGGGTAACTCAAAAGGACACTAAAAACATATACTCTGTTACTATACATTTACAGAGTATATGTATTTAGTTAGTTATACTAACAATGATAACGATACAACGGTGAAAGAACTTAGATGAAGAAACTGCTTTACTATATTTTGGTATGAGGTGCGCACAATGGACCTGTAATTCTGAGAGCTTGGACAGTTCTTGCACACCTTAACAACTAAAACTAAAAGTAATTATTTGAATACGATAAATACACTGAGTAAGTAACTACGAATTATACTTCAATATTTTCGAAGGAATAATATTTTTTACTAAATCTTATGTAGTTTTACCTGTTGAGAAAAAAATCGATAGCATCTATATTTTTTCACGGTCGAACTAGATATGCTTGCTAAATCTGTATAACAATGCAAAGCAGATTCTTTTGCATACTAGTAATTTGCTTAGTCACGAAAAGACGTGTCGTAATTAAAGCCAAAGAGAATTTATATCGTAAACGTATGAACTGTAACATAAGTTATTATGTGCAAATAAACAACACAAATTACTAAATGCAGAAAATTAATCAAGAATTTACTACGACAATATTATGCGACGATTGAAAAAGTTTATAAGTGACATATTGAAACCACAATGAACATCTCCTAAAAAGGTTATTTTTGTAGAAAGAAATAATAAGAAATATTATATATTCTAAGAACATCGGTACGTAGAAATTTCAGAGTTAAACTTTAGCGTAGGCGTAATGTAACATCACAATAGAACAGTTGTTTTTACTTATAGAAAATCGGCTTAGATACACATAATAACCTATATAATACATCGAACTTAAAGTTGTACACTCAAAAAACTTTTCAATAGGTTAAAAACTTATATTCTTAAGAAAAATTTTTTTTGCATTACTCTAAGTTACAAAACCACAAACGGTTTTTTATGTGACTCGACGTTAAATATTAAAATCAAACAAGTGTCACACACATTTATACTATTTTTTAAGTCAAATGGTTGCTATATCAATTTAAGATATTATATACATACTTACAGAAATAATAGACATTTGATCTATTCTTTATGTGGTATTTTTTAAATATTAATTTTTTATTTCACACCTATGAGGAATTCATTAATTCCAATTGTTTTAAACATATTGACGCTTTCTTTATACTTAAAAAAATAATAGTGACCATGGCATAATAATTCTTATTTAAATAAAAGAAGTCATTTGTTTTTATTATTCCATCGAACCCATCAAAATGTAAAATAACATCTTGCTACTGACCAGTTGAATAAGGTACGTGACTGCGGTCGTATCGAACGGAATTAAATATATTAAACTATAGATAAAGTCGAAAGCTAGAGATGGTCGTCACGTAAAAAATATTGTTTAGAAGAATAATAAAATATAAAATAAAATCGGAAATCCAACTGCTCATACCGTGTATAACACAAACAAAATTACTATTATGTTGAATTCGTGTGACTCTAAAATGGTCCGGAGGGATTAGATGGGTTTCCGGTCGGGAAACGTGCCGCCGTCTTAAAATCCATTCAAATATTACACACACCGACCCAAAAATTATTTTAACTCCTATAGTCAGGTAACAGGAACATTAAGTTTCTACTTCCCCAAGCGGACAACGATGACAGCACCATTCCTCTAAAAGCGTATGTTTTGAATAATTTGTCACATTTTATAACTTATTTATTTGATGTACTCGTAAACTCATAAACAAATGAACGGCACTTTCACCTTTTGACATGTCACGTATTTATGTCGTGATTTTAAGTGCTTGATAAACGACGACCGTCAACAGAGCATTTTTATCAAACTTCGGAATCATTCCTTTAAAGTGTAAATTTATGTTTTAATACAAACATGATTGACAACAGTCATTGATAACGTTAAAAATTACTTTTATTATTCTTATCAATTTATATCAGTGTCAAAGACATTAATGAGAAAAAAAATCCATTATTGAATGAGTTAAAACCCTATTTTAATGATAAATGATACGTGTATCAATGAACAATAGAATAACCCATTTACACATTGTACCTCTATTTTGCTTAAACAAATTTAAGACCATAAATAGTTGTCAAAATAACTATAACTTTTTTTTTCTATAAATACGACCACCTGATGCGTCCCTATCCAATGCGAGTCATAAAAATACAATATCAGTAAAAAAGACAATTCACTGGAGGAAAGACTTATATCAGTTATTGACCTTGTTTAGACGTAACTAAAATTGTAAAAGTCTATAAAAAAATTAATTGATTATTACAAGCTATAGTTGACTTTATAAATTTGTTCGTGCAATATCATAACATTAAAACAATAATCTCCTTGGAGACCTAACCACTTTGTTACTTAATTTTCATAACAGAATGAAAATTTTACTGTAAAATAACCATTCACGAATAAATACAGTGATATTAAGTGATATTTATGATTTATTGGTCATACATCAACTAACATACCCCTAACTCGATAAAAGTAAAAGCAGGTTTATGTATATATACAGAGTGCTCGACAATATTTTGATAATTCTAATAACTTTTGATCTACCCAAATATTTCAAATAACTTTTTTAAAATAATTTATTCATTCTAGGATTACGCTAAAACTATATATTTTCTATTTGATTGTTTATAATGAAAAGAATAAATTTTTTTTGTTTTCAAATATTTTAATTAACCATTTTTAACTCTTTTCATAAAATACTTTTGATGGGTTAATATTTTAAATTTAAAACTAATTTATTTATTATTAATAGGAAACAACAAAAAATACGATTATAATGTATTCTAAAAATTATTTTTAAAAGAGTAACAAAGTATTGGTATTATCAAAACATCGTGGACCATTTTGTGTGCGTATAGTGTTCAGTAAGTAAGGAAACGGATTTCTATTGTTCTCATTGTTTATAACAATTGATATGTTTCCTTACTTACTGAACACTCTATATAATATACTTGTGTATAATTTTTGACGATTACAGACCAAAAATTAGAATATTAACATAATAATATAATGATAAAATAATCAAACATTATGTCTGACATCACTTCATTTGTTAGATACATAAAAAACACAGGAATTTCGTTATTTGTTTACTCTACTTATAAAATAGAATCTTATTATAACTTATTATTATAATACAATGTACTTTGGTTACCCTTGAAAACATTTTTAACATGATATCGAGTAAAAAATGTTTGCATAGTACAGTCAATTTTATGTAAATTGTTAAAAATAATCTAATTTACATTAATAACTTTACAATAATGTTTAAATGTTTAACCTACTACAACAATAAAAAAAGAACAGCTATTGTTTTGTCTCGCCAATACATAGATAGATTTTTTAAAATAAATAATTCCATTCAGGCAAAAATGTTTATAATACGATTTATAACTTCTGGTGAAATCTCCCAAAAAAATACTAAATATACAACACAATCAATCGATGCAAAACTTTAGCCTTACGTAAATAAATATTAAGCATTATATTAATATTTAAATATAAATATTAAGAAATATATGTAAAAATTATTATGGGGAATATAGACAAAAAATAAAATTTACAGAAAATAAATTATTCTTCAAGATTTTTCTTAGAATTAAAATAATCTTTAGTTTTGTTTTTTTTTTAATTAACCAACATTTTTTTTATTCTATCATTATATAAACATAATAGCAATTAATTTTAGTTAAATAAATATTTAATTTTTTATATTTTTATTTATTTACATTACATTTAATGTAATGCATTTTTTTACACAGAAACTGTCAGATATTTATATCTCATAAGAATGAGTAACACATAATATCAAGTTTATTGAAAAGACCATATAAAAGATAAAATAATATTACTCGGATTTTTTCATAACCTTCTGGAATTCAAAACAACATTAATACACAATGTCAAAGAGTAATAAATAAATTCCTTATTTACTCTCATGGTGAAATCACATTACACTGATATATAGAATGATATAGAATAATCGAACTTGTATCTATCAACATTTTGCGTGATAGCTGCTGACCAAAAAAATTTGAAAAAAATACAACTTTATCATGTGTTTCGCTTGACTACTCAGTTGTAAATGAAGAGTGCAAAGGTCGACGTTTTTTAAACAGTTTTCACCTTTTTAAACACAACAATGAAATAGTTTATACTAGGAAGAACACTTTTAACGTGGAATAAAAGGAACTAAAATCTTTTTCATTTCACATATCGCATTGGTACTGAGATTATTGTTAACGAAATTAAAATTGTAAAATAACCAACTAGATTTGTTTCTTTTCAATTAAAATTTTAATGAGGTATATTAATTTACAACATAAGCTAAAATACAAAGGACAATTATGTGGTTAGTTTTATACTTCAATATAACAGGGAATTTATAGACCTTAAAAATTTTGATCAACAGAGCAATTGTGCAAAAACTATTTTTAAGTATCTTATATCAGTCACGTGAATGTCGAGCACTATCATTCTTTTATATATAAATACATTTAACATGTAAATTACTATTGTATACTTTTTTTAAAAATTACGAGAAGAAAACATTTCGTGATCTAGCATAATCAACGACTCTTAAAAAATGATGCACGCAATATTTGACCATGTACTATATGCAATAAGTATATTTTTTATATCTGCGCGATAAAATTTTATTGGTGTTACACTTAGACAATGGAATAATAGGTAAACATTGAACAAAAATATTCAAGTACGACTTTTTAACAAAAAGTTTAGATAAAAAATGTTAAAAATTGAATTAATTAAAATTGATTTGTACATTGAAATACTCGGATTAAAACTTTTTAAATATTATTTTAACTAAAAAACTAGAAATAGATTGAATATTTAAAAAAGAAAAAATAAACATTAAATTAATTAATTTCATATACAGCCATTACTTATTGAACAAAAAACCTTACACCTTATATTTCATTTAAAAGTTTTATTATTATTATTGTATTTATTTTATTATTAAATAATTTCTAAAAAAGTATCCACAAAAATTTCAGTTAAAATCATCATGAACGGACTAATAAGGTAAAATATAGAAAACTAATTTCTGTAGCATGGTAAATATCAATGTCATAACTTCTTGTAAAAAACATGGCCGAAACCGATTTTATGTCTTATATACAAAAATAAAAATATGAAATAATATTATTCAGTGCAATATTTATGAATTTATGAAGAAAACAAAGGAAAAAATGAAAACATAAATACAAATAAATTATAAGAACATAAGGAGTTATTATTTGCAGTTGAGATGGTACATTTCAAGGGCAAATAATAATACTACCCTACTGCTATCTTTTCGTCACCAGTTATCTGGTTTATAATTTATCAATCTTGAATAAATGATATTAATTGTACTATTTTTAGAATTTTCACTAATTCAATAACAAATATCGTTAAGAAAATATTTTAATTGATAATTTTAAATCATAAATCTATACACATATACTGTGTTAGAGTTTTAATTATTAAACGATCATTGTTTTATTTGAATAAAAATTAAACGTTACATGTAAGCTTAGTCTCAAAATATACAAAAATAATTTAATAAAAATAGATTGAAAACAATTATATTAAAGTTACATTAAACTTTTTGTAAAATAATATAAATTCCTTATGAGTTTTTAGTACGTAGTTTATAATCAAGTTTTATTACAAATAAGACTTCGTCAACGGTCGAATATAAAATTTCCGACCTTATAAAGCTTGCCTCGAGATGGTTTATATTAAAATTAAAAAATAAGAAATTATATAGAGCTAAAAAGTTTTACATGAGATAAAATTTTAATACAATAATTATTTGATTGAAGTTTTACTAGAACTTTCAATAATAGAGTATCATAACAAATCATGTTGTTTTTTAACAATAGTTGTGAGATATATCCTTTTTGTACTATTAAAAAATATTTTATAGTACAATTTAGAAATTTATTTTTGTTCACTTAATATTAGATTACCATTTAAAAGGAGCTTCCATACTTATCCAATAGGTTAGAATTAATTAACATAACTTTTATATTTTGCAATAAACATTGCATTACTATTTAATGTATACTCACTGTTTTTAATTAGAAAATAAAGAATAATTATGAATATTAGTAAATAAACACTCATCAAAACAGAAAACGTGGAATTATATATTTTTAATACTTAATTAAAGATTAGGATCGTTTTTGTCTAATAATAATATTCGTATAATCAATACGATGAAAATTAATTATCATGATTGTATATTACAGCATTCACGACAAAGATAAAAAGTGGACATCGTTTGTTTAAATTGTATGCACAAGTAGAACGCACGTTTTTGAAAACTAAAAGAAAAAATAGAAATATCCAGCCCCCCATCGATTCTCTTCACATGCAGCAATTAATAATTTATTTACGAAAGGTTTCTAGCTCAGCTGGANTAATAATTTATTTACGAAAGGTTTCTAGCTCAGCTGGATGTATTATGATTGTGGTGTTGTAAGATATACAACCACCTGCATAGTACCTTTAAAAGTAAAACGACCCTTTAAAGAATAAGAATGAATAGCAGATAATAAAGAAATCTAGGTTACTTTTTGTGTATTTTTTTAAAACCCTATTGGTTAATATTTTATACAAAATTGACTATAGAGAGTATATATCACTGTTTAGAAAAAATTCATAAGAGTTTACTTTATTGATTGAAAAAAAATGTATTGGTTCTTATATATAGGAGTCAATTGCCACATAAATTAGACTAAAAGAAATTAACAAAATTTTATTTGTTGTATAAAAAAATATGTACATATTATGCAGTACCACTTCAATTTGACGTTTAGGCAAAATAATTCATACATATTTACTACTTACAATCGAGAATGTGTCCACGTAGTTGCAAGATAGTTATTTTAAAATGAATACATTATTTTAATGCTCACCTGAAACATAAAGTAAACGAATTTATTAGTATTAAAATGCAAAGTTTTTTTATACATAGCACTTATTAGAACAACTTCTTTGAAACAAGTTTAGCCAGTTTAGCTAAAAAAAATTTGCTGTTATATAATTACTTTTCCTATAATATTATAGGGTAATTGTATATTCTTCTAATGTCACGGATAATAAATTTTTTTTTTCAGCAAGACGTAAACTTTGCACCATTAAGTTCCAACAAAACGGGCAGCTTTATCTACATCTTCATCCTAGCAAATAATTAATTAAAGTAAAAGACACAGGCTATTGTCTAGTCGAAAAATAAACAACCCGATAAATTATCAAACAAATGAATACTCTAGGCTCTATCAGTTTCCCCAGATGTACTTAAGTCTAAATTTATTAAAGCTAATTAAAACAATATACATAATGAATACAGATAAGTCTTTAACGGGTTTGTCGTACTAGACGAAGGTTAGATGTCCAAATATTTATGAATCCATTTAAGTAAATGACAAACAATTGTAATGACATAGGAATATGATCGATAATTGAAAAAAATATAAAAACACTAGTAGTTCGCTAAGATTTTCAGAAAAAATATCTACATTGTGATATGAGGAAAAAAATGATACAGCTAATTAAAAATATAAAAGTGTTATGGATAATCGGTCAAAAACAACGAATCATAAGTTAAATACATTATGATATTTACAAAACATAGTGAATGTTTTATTTCTTGAATTATAAATTATATTACAGTAGAACGTCGACAAGACGAACCTTAATAAGTCGAGAACCCCAATAAGACAAAATAAATTCTGTTGAATACAAACATTTCTTATATTATTAGATATGGAATTGTGTATGGCAAAATGTTTTAAGTGAATGTAAAAATGATTCTAATAAATTCTTAAAATTCTCTAAGCCAAATTTTTTTCCCTTAAACATGGATAACTCAAAACCTAAGTAATATAAAATCTCCAATAGAAAATAATTTCCCTTGAGCTGATGTTTTACTTAAGGTCACTTATGTGGGTCGGTCGTTTAGTCGGACACACGGCAGTGGTATTTTCATGACAGTTCTATAAATGAAAATCACAAATATTCATTTATCAAAAGAAAACGGGGAAAAACAAGAACTTATAGATTGGGATGGTAATGGTAAAAAATCGGTGGCATTAAAGGGATGCTAACACCTATTTACGACGTGTAGGGTGCTGTATGTGCGAAAAGTGAACATACGTTACGCATAGACAAATTATTAAGGGGTCGAGTTCTAAGGCAATGGGAATTAGGATAGAGAAAAACGACGGCGAGTTCGAGCCATTGTGTACAGAAAACATTGACGGTCGGTCGTCTATACATAAATCAGCAGCGCTGTGCCGATAAATCGTCTTTACCAAATTACCCAGTCATTATTTAGGTTATAGTTTCAAAGTCTTTGCTATAGTAATATCTCAAGCGTTTAATTTGTAGGGTCTGATGACTGATAAGGGATTGGAGATATATAAAATGTCTACATCCCTACTGTTTTGTTCTGAGTAAGCGAAAGACGAAACGAAATCATTCCACTGTCGAATAAACGTATTTTGTGTGCGGCGTAACGTTAACAAGACTCAAATGACATAGACAACGACGTCACGCCGCCGTAAGATAACAGAGATAAAAAAAAAATCAGATGCAATTTATATTTCTTTTGTCACTTCATTCAAAATACTACTTATTTTCACGTTAACAACAAAATATTATTTATATCTTAAAAATCGTTATATGTTCACTAAACTTTATCTTGTTATTTGTTGATAATGAAAGAAGAAACGATACTTACACTCAGAAAGCACTCGATTTAGCTGTTCCATCAGCGTAAAAAGAGATTTGTGATTTACTTGACAATAAAACAAATTCTAAAATAGTTGAATAGAAAAGCAATTGATATTTAAGGCGAATGCAAAATCCGGAAACACCTAACTTTCAATTCTTATAGAATAGCATACTCCGCAACACANAATGCAAAATCCGGAAAAACCTAATTTTCAATTCTTATAGAATCACATACTCCGCAACACTAGAGATTAAATGGTAGAACCAATTATACGTAACTGCAGTAAGTATTATTTGCTACAATTAGTATTATATTTTTTAGTTGTTTTCACAACGATTCCATTTAAACAAATTTCTATATATATTTATAAGCTTAATAATTAAACTTATAACTACTATCATTGTTTTAAGAACAAGTTAAAAACGAATTGACTTAAAAATGTTTGCTTCGCAAAGTTTGGCATAAAATTATTGACATTCTTTACTAATATTTGATTACTTTTTTTTCGAGTCTATCAATAAAGTTATTTGCGCCAAGTCACGTCACACGTCACGTTTTTGTTACTGATAATTGTCTTTAAATATGAGGGTCAAACCCATCAAATACTTTAATTTCAAAAATATTGATAGCACACAATTTAAATTTTGTATGGATGGGAAAAGAACGTCACGTGATTGTTTGGTTAACACAATGATCTGTTATACAATTATAAAATTAAAAATGACATATCTAAGGAGTATGGAAACTAGAGATTATCTCTATTCGTTTGGATGTATTTCCTATATTTTTCTTTAACCGAAATCTTTTGACCCTCTTATAGTAAATAAAAGTTAAATAATTATATAATATATAAATAAAAAGTTATTTTGAACTTTTTTTTAAACAAGTTTATAAAAAATTATTACAAAATGTCCTCAACATTTAATCCATTAAATTATTTGTTAACCATACAAACTTTAGATATCAATATATACTTACATCAGAAATCTTAAATTTATTAATGACTTGTTTTCAATTAACACCTCGGTTGGAGCATAAAATATATTCTAGTGGCCATCAATTTTCTAGAAGTACGTGTTGGATTTAGCATACAGTTTAATCAACACATAAGGTTGATAATTAATTCGGATCTAAAGAGCTACCCAAGTGTAATACATAAATAAACCTCTTTTCATCCTATCTAATAATCAATCGACGTGACACACAACTGTAACGAAATTGGCTCACATCAATCGATTTTCATCTTCATGGTATAATTAATCAAAGGTCTCTTTAAAATATCTTACAAAGCATGTCCAATTACAAAAGTTCATTAATAATTAATTACTAAAAATAATTAACACTATTACAATTTAAAACGTTATAAAATATACAAACAATTGAAATCAAGACATTTCAATTTTGCTAGGACAACAACAACACTAAAATATATAATTATTTCACTTGTGAGATCATATTCAAACACCAATTCACTATTGGGCTACAAGATAAACTTTCTTATTAACATTCATTAATGTTATAATCTAGATCACACTAATATTTTTATGATGACAAATTTAAATTTCAACTCATTAAAATATAATTGTTTGTATATCTATTTTTAAAAAATCGTAACTATATTTTAATTGTCAATGTTTCGTTTGTTTTATTAGGGTACAGAACTGAAAAACAGATATGAGAGTTGTATTATACATATAGTGATTGATTTATCATTTGCCATTAGACTACTTCTAAAATAATTATTTTAAGAATTTATATCTTAGGTCTACCTATTGTCCCTTACAAGGGTAACAACTTAATATTTTTAATTGGAAACATATAATTAATTAGGTTTTTTTAGATTATGGTCTAATTAAGAAAATGACTGGTCGATACCAACTTTTGGACAAACATTTCGGAAATTATTAACACTTTTATAGCTAGGCAGGAAGAAGAAAGGGGATAGAAATTTTTAATTATAAAAATAACATAACCCGCGCCTTACCTCTAGTATACATTTAAAATATTAATAACTTCCGAACACGAATTTAAAAGTTTTTATCGACTAGTCATTTTCTTAATTATATCATTTTCTGACATTTAAATTATTAAAACATGTATGTTGCTAATAAAAAACATAAAGTTGACATTTGTATAAGAATGATCCATAGAAGTACTTTATAGTTGACAAATTAATAAATAAAAACAAATTTCAAAATTGTTATTTTAGAAGACATTTAGGAGATAAATCAATCACTCTGCACTGAATCAAAGAGAAATAAAAATGATAATTTTTAATCTATATGACTTTTATTCTAGTTTTAAAATTNCGATAAATCAATCACTCTGCACTGAATCAATACTATTATTATTATTTTTAAATATTTTATTATATTATATTATAATATGTTATAAATAATACTGAATCAAAGAGAAAAAAAAATGATAATTTTTAATCTATATGAATTTTATTCTAGTTTTAAAATTAATTTTAAAAGTATTTACACAACGTAAAAAAATTCGTGATATCATAAAAACAAAAAAAACATTTATTATTTTTTTATACAGCTGTTTTGGCTGAGAACTATTTTAACAAAGATGCATTACCAAAACTTGCGTGTAATCAACTAAACATTACCTTCTATACAATTGAATCGGTCATCTAAAAAAACGATACAAGTCATAATACTACATTTATACACTAACCACAAAAAACTTCATTTCTCCTCTAATTTACCTTTTTTTGTATTTAAACCTTACATATAACTTACACCTACACTTGTAATTACTAATTTATTTTTAGAATTTCTGATACTAGTATAGTTTGAAATAGTCTAAATCAGACCATAATTCATTAAATTTAGATAAAACATATTTGAGTTATTTTTTCAGAGAAGAGAAATTTATCATATGATAATTAGAAATAAAATAAAATAAACACAGAAATAATATTAATATTATTGCGTAATTTGGTATATCTTATTTTAAATGAAAAAAAATTATTTAAAATACATATGAATTAAAAAATATTTTAATATTAATATTAATATTCGGATTAAAAAATTAACTATTATTTTTATTTTTAACCAATATACTTCATCAATCAGTTTTCAAAAATAAAACCATTGTGAATTTACCTGTTTTTACCTAATAAAAAAATCAAATTATTTCGAATTATAATACAATATAGCACACTAGTTATTACATATAAATAAAATGGAAATCCAGAGAATGTAGTTTTTTTTATTTGAAACCCCTGTTATAAAACAAGAATGTTAACCAAACAGTAATCCCAACGTTTGATTGTGATATTTTTTTTTTACAAAACTTTACAACCACATTAACCCTGACCTGTTCTCAGCCATAGACTTATTGTTTATGCATGAGTTTTGGACATGATGTCATGTTCTTTCAGGTAGGTGGTAGGTAACGTATGGAAAAATCGGCAAAGGTACAAATCCTACTACATCAGTGATTTAGGTGTCGCCGCTAATAGTATTCACTTCAAACCTAAATCCAAACTTGTTTAATGCACTTAATCACTATAAATAAACCAGTGACGCAGCTTGTGATGACGACATGTTATTACGCTAATAATGCGTTGTCCTCAATTCTAAATACAACATAATGCTTATACAAACCATTACATGTACCACTTAACCTTAAAGCTATTCATTTAGATTCGATATATCAGAGCCATTGCACGACCGACCGACACAAACGTTAGCAAAACAGATAATTCAAAATACTAATTGCAAAACTGGTCAAACGGGATAAGCAATTAACTAAGACGGTTACAGATACTCCATTTCAATACTATAAAGAGTATAGCGCATGATCTAAATCAAGAGAACATGTTCGACGCCCCGGAAGGACGACCGTGTGAAAATCTATGGGAACTAAACGTATGTTTTAGTAAAGTAAATAAAACTTAAAAGTAAAACTATGTCGATGACGATAAAATTAAGTTGGCGGTTAAAATCAAATGGTAAATATATAACAATTGCTAATGTAGATAGACTCAGTATAGTTAAAATATCAAAAACAAATTTATATTTTTTCAAGGCCGTTTCAAATGAGTCGAACATTTTTTTTTTTTTTGCAATGACCGTTTGTGATTAATTAAAGATTGTTTTTTAAGTAATACTAGGAAATCTAAATATTCCAAGGCCAATAACGTTAAATTTATGAGGTTAGCTTGCATTCTACCATTATTAATCACNCCAATAACGTTAAATTTATGAGGTTAGCTTGCATTCTACCATTATTAATCACCAGAATCACGAAGAAATCCATTGTGTAAAAAGTTGACTCGGAGTAAACGTTTCATTAGTGAAAATTAAAAAGTAATTTTCAAACAAACATGACCGATTAACAAAACGAATACCTACACAAAATCGACATTCAAAACATTGACCTTTATTTCGGCAATGTAGTCGAACTAACGTCTGTTGAACTATAATGCGTTTATAAGAATAAGAACTTAAAATATTTTTGTTTAATACCAACCAATCGACGTATGATGTGTCACGCTCGCCGCCCTCCGAGTAGGTAAATTATATTTTTTCAAAAATCATCAGTCATCGTTTGCCGTGACAGCGATTTCACGCGGAGGCTATAAATCGTGTAAATCGCTCTTCTACAGGTATATACTTAATACTAAACACGGCGTACATCAGTCATACACTACGTAAGGTCAACACGTTCGGGGATAGGGTTAGAATAATTCATGAGGTCACAAACTAACCCACCTGCATCACACAGTAAGCGTAACTCAGGGGTTCTTAATTATTCTCATCAAATTGGAAACATTTATCGCTGCGTTTAGTGGCCTACATTAGTATAATAAACGATAACACGAAAAAATCAGTATTGCAAAGCAAAATTTGGGTTCTTTATAAAAACTCGTGCGAGTAAATATGTTAAAACTATACATAAAAGTTAGTTTTTGACAATTCTGCACAATATAAAAACATTGTTGTAAAGTGCTCATTAATTCTATATAATTAATGCGTGAAAATGATTATGTTTGACAACCTTTCATTGTATACAAATTAAATCTTAAATGAAATGGGTATTTATTTTTTTAAATCGTAATAATTACAGGAAAAAATGCATAGTAGATGAACAGGAAAAACGAGATTTCAAAGAAGACCTTCAATTATGGACACTACTGTGAGCGCTGACATAAGGGAGTACAAATATAACTTTTTTTTCTATGAGAAAAAATGTACTTTGAATGTTTCATGGACTTCATGTGTTCACATGAGTATGTGGATAGTTGGATGAACTAGTGCATTATTATTTAAACGGTCGACAAACAGAATTATTACATGGAAAGGCAAAAATAAGTGTATAGAAATGAACCTCTTGTTTATACATTTCAACGCAGACACCTGTTGAGAGTTTCCATCAAACCACCGTGCGATTTTTTTAACAATGGCCGCTATACTGCACTAACCACAGTTCACATCGCATTCATACTGACCAAAGAATATTTTCTGTACACAATCGGAATTTTTGTTGGATTCCAGAGCGCAGTCGAAATTCCCAAACGTATAATAGCATAATAAGCAGAAGGTACAAATGCATCCTATGCATACTATTTTTTAAACACTAACTTGTTGATGCTCACAACACGGATTTCCGAAATGAGAGGTTAGATATGACAATAAGGTAAAGCGGTGGGTTTAAAACGCTGTTTTAGTGATATAGTTATTCCCAAATGAAAACTCTACGTGAACATCCTCGAGACGCGTATGAGTGTCTGCAGTGATACATCACTCGCTATGTAAACAAACGGAATACATTACAAAATAGACTAAACAACAAGTCTCCGTTTTAGGTTCAACCGAGGCAAACTTAGTAATTATTAATCTCCAAGCCACGATTTAGGAAGTTGCGACTAAACGTGCGACTTGTAAAGAACTAGGACGCGAAACGCTTCCCCGTGGGCTGATACAATTTTCGATGTTGAGAGACCGAAAACATACGGGCGCGTTTAATTGAGAGTCGTCCAAGTTAATTACGCATAAACTATACAACTCCCATAAACTAACCAACTGAGAGATTACATAATATAAATCGATTTGTCTTCAGTCACCATTACAAAATTAACACATAATTAAAAAAAAAAACAATATTTATTTTGAAATGGAACAAAAGAATGTTTATTTTGAAAGCGAAGAATAAAACAATTACGCGAAGATATTACAATGAGATTATAGTTGAAAATTCAAATTTTAAAATAAAAAGTTTGAAGATAAAATTTTCAACCAGAAATACTTACTTTTAAAACAATAGTATATTAATGTTTCCACTATATCATATTGTACAATACGCATTATGTTAGGCATTCTATCGAACATCTTAGTACGATACAGTGAATAAGAATTATTAATTTTAACTGATTTTTTATCATTTGTTGGAGGTCAAATATTATCCGGTCGTATAAGCCTGTGACTAAAAACTAACGAACCAATGTAGTTATTTCATAGTTATGTCTGTGAACTATACAAACGATCAAACGTGCGTGATTTTGAATTTTAACTACGTGCACAGCTAAATTGTACACCATATGCAAATAACACATACAAACGAGGTGTGATGAATATATTGTCGTATTTGCCTATTTGAATTAACTGAGTGACTTTCACTGTATAACATAACAGAATTCAGTAATTTTTAATTAAGAAATAACAATTATTATTACTTGCTACTGGCTCCCAAAAAATAACTCCAACAATTATTTTAATCAATTTTTCAATGGTTTAAGACGGTCAAATAAGAAACCTTTACAAAACAATCATATAATTCTAAAAAATAAAATGTTACACCTAAATAATAAAATACACGCGGATAATGAAACTAATATAAACGCTGTAACGGTTGATGGTTTGTGTGGTTGATGACTTGACAGCCACACAGTAAACATAGAAAGGTTTTTTATTTATATTAACAAATTGCCGTGACTCGACCAGTTTCATTAGATGCGTCAACTATTGAAGCTACACAATCGAGACTCCTTGAATTGTACTACTAAGGAATTGAGTGAATCATTCACGTGCAAGTTTTTATAACGTTTGAAGCTTATGGAGTGATTAGCTTAGCATTTTATTAAATAATAAAGAATGTGAAATTTAAAGATGAGCTAGCCACCACAAAATAGTTGCACAAAACCATTTCGACGGTTATTGTAAGTGCATTATGTGGGTGAATGTGGCCACCGAAGAAGGGAGTCCCCATCTGTTGCGGCACCGGGTTAATGAGCAACGATTTGAGTACCAAGAAGGACCCGGTTAATCGGCTGTAACCGCGTCACGCCCAAATCGTTCGCAGTAGATATATGGACCGCGTGATAGGGTTATAAAATAATCGAGCCGATTCATAACTAAAAACAATAAAAAAAATAATAGTCGACATAGTTAATTATATAGTATAAAAATAGCTACGCATAAATGTGTTTATTGTACGATATCTTTCGAAAATCCTAGGAACGATGACGTTAAATTTTGATAACTATTCTTCACAATTATTTCTCAATAAATAAAACACAAAAAATAATAATAATAGTTCGCATTTCCTCTTTAAGAGTGTTATCGCATATTCGTTAGTGATATTCGTTTCTAATTGGACATTTTTTCCTAGTGATGTAATTTGTGTATACTGAATGATTAGTCATCACTAATATATATATATACTATTTTGTTACCAATACGTGCACCAAAAATTTTTTATCAATGCGGTCAATTGTTTTAAATTTTCTATTTATGCTCAGATTATATATAAGCATACGACCATTAATAAAATAATTACTTTCAAAATAGAATTAATTTGAGTAAGTTTAATTGAATTCTCTTATAAAATAACAAGAATTAAATAATTAACAAATTTTAGTCAGTGAAATACAATATAAAGACATTTTTCTTACTAAATTATACTGCTTAAATGGGAAAATTAGTGAGTATATACTTATATTACATGTATACTAGGTTATTATTACTGTTGTATATCAATAATAAAACTTCTCATACGCAAAATATCTTTTGCGTATAATTACTTAAAAAATGAACAGTTCCCAGCACTAAATATTAAAAACAATTTTTAATTTATCTTTGTAACACAGAAAACATATTTAAAAATCACATAGCAAACTATAAATATAGTAATTCAGTAATTTTGTATGTATTACTTTTCCAATTTATGTGTAATTTCGCTAATACTCAAAGATCAAAAATTGCAAATAAAAAAATTCATTTCCCGCTTGAAACCACCATAGCGGTAAATGAATTGAGGAAATAAAAAAAATATTGTTTTGTCTGTGTGTATTTTGTATGCTGTATTTCTAAAGAAACTCATTTCATAAAATCAATGGATCTAACTATGAGATAACAAATATAACACTTTTATCTCTAGTTATTTCAATAAATATTACATATTGAGATATCAATTTAACACTAACAACTAAAAGTTGCTTCTAATTATAAATAATGAGAATGACATATTTTCACAGCTAAACATTTTCAGGAAGATTCTAAAATATATCAACTACTGTTATCTTGAAACACATACATCTCCCGCTATCAAACAAACGAATGAGGAAGGCCTCACTTTTGGTAATACAGAAGATCTTCTATATCATAGTAGAGTTAAAAGTAAAAAATAACGTCAAAATTACACAATGTTAATAATCCTCTCTCGGCTCATAAACAATAATGGTTGCTAGCCATAAAAACTCACTTGATAAAAATGTTTAAACGCATGAAACTTGAATAAGTAATATAGAGTTATAAAGTACCCACAGCGTGTCATATAAAATTAAAGGGTCATGACCGCGTTACATCGATTTAGGAGCTTACAAAACATGTTTCTATATTAACTTTAAATCATTATTTTATATTCACGAATGAAATTCCAGTAATAAAGCATTTTTAATTTTATACCATCTTAAACTATGATAATTATAAAAATAAAAAGTTACTATTATATTCTTGCATAGAATAATAGAAAAAATATTTAATTTTAGAGAGTTTTATAATATAATTGAAACAATAAATGTCTCAATACTCAATATCTACAAAATTTTACTTTGTTTCAACAGAGGTAACTGCTTTTTTGATAATTTATTCAATGTTAAAAAAAAAATTAAAAATTATTTATGAATTAAAATTGCTGATAAAAAATGAATAAATTGCTAGAACTTCCACTCGTTTTCTAGGAAAAGTGTGCAACTCTGTCGATAATATAGACTAAAACAAATAAAATAATCAAATACGTTTTCCTTATCACGATAACGAATTAGGTACAACTCTACGAATTGAATGAATTCAATTTACCGCCGATTAGCAACAACCATTTTAGAGTATTTATCGATAAACAATATTTTATGTAGAAATAATATAATTATAAGTTTTTATAGCAAAAAGTTATGAAGCACTATATGGTCAAGTAGCAGTACTTAATTTTCATTAATTTTAAAACCTCGTTAGCTTTCTTTTTTTATTTTTGTTTTACGGAAGGCTAAATCCCAAGTGGTTTATGCAATAAACTGTTTCGCTACGTTTGTTATAGACATCGTTGTTTTCCATCATTGAAAGACATGACTTATCCCCTACTATTTTACAATACAATTAAATACATAGTTACGACACAGTTGAAAGGATTTATCAATGCACAATTGCATTACACTTGGCATAGACGACGCCACAATGTGAATATTATTGTTCTTTAGCTCCGTGTAACTTTATACTCAGTCGCGTGCGATCCAAAGGAAACTCGCACGCAAGGAAAGATTGTATGTTAAATGTTTAGTTAAATCAGATATGTTACACATGAACTCTCAACGATATTAAATTTTCTTCTTTAGCCCTGATGTTCAATTTTCCACATATCATACGAGACTAGTAAAATATTATGTTTACTACAACACAGTATTCGGTTACCACAAAAATTACAAGGCGATATTTGTGAAAACCCTTAAAAAGTACATAGCAGGAATTGATATGTCTAGCTTATAGTCGGTGTCTTGCAGGAGCGTAAACTGTTTAAGTTATTTATGTTTAGAAAAAACTTCTAAGACCTGACGTTGTAAAATAGAATGCCTTTTGCACAACACGCGCTATATTTTACATGCAGGTGCACAATCACCGGATTCCAAATAACAAGAGTTCCACCTATCAAGGGCTACCTCGATTACGACGACCACGTATAAAATACGGGTAAATTGTTTTTTATACACCGATCAATGTTTAAAAAGTATTTTGCGGGAGAACGACAAAATGAGGAAGAACAATTTTTTCTTCTTATTGAGCAAAAACAATTTCTTTTTTCGCAAGTCGTTTATGTATAACAGTGCACGTGTTCGACCTTGTCGGTTTTTTTTAATAATAATAAAGTTAAGTTACTACAGCAACAAACGTTCCTTAAATGTATCGTATACCGTAAGAATTAAATTTATTATAATAGCAGCATTAAATAATAGCGACAACCGTAATGTTGAGATGTAAAACAACCTGAAAACGCATTTACGGTATTTAATTTTCCAACAGTTTAACAACACGAAAATTTTACGGATTAGTGATTTCAGGCGATCTGCTTCTGAAGCGTCTTAACTATTTATACTTAGGTCGAATTTTGTCCACGTTATTTTAAAACCATGTGTTATTACATAACAAAAATAATGCCACTCACTGCCCTACTCGCCATTCATATAAACAATTATTAATGGAAGTTTAATCGTTTAAAACAAGATGGCGAAAATGTCGGTAAAATTGTCCAAGTCGTTTTTTTTAATCATGAACACTACAATAAAGTGCAATAAAATTCCATCATATCTTTGGTGAAACACAAAAAATACCAAGAAAATGAAATAACGTTATAACATTTTTGATATGTTCTATGAATTGTGCGACAATACGACTTCAGGCAACTTTTAACGGGTTTTAGCTATTAGATTTTGCTATTGAAATAAAATCAATATGTTAATAAAATTTGGTGACTACCGAACGACCGCATGTTGTAATATAAAATATAACATGTAATTTATACTGCGCTCAGTATTATGGACAAAGTTGAATTTTCCAAAGCCAGTGCCTATAAACAGATATTACTTTACTTTTATTATTTATTGTTACGTCAAGAAAAACAACTATACAGTGTTTTATTTCACATCGTTTATATTTTTGGATTACTCTAATTCTTGAATGATATAAAATCCCCATACATACTCTCTTGACAAATTAAACTTAAACCTCTATCGTAAATTTTATAGTATTAAATATATACATATCCTGTACTATATTTAATTAAAAAATTTCAAAGGGATTTTTTTTCTTTGCTTTTATTAGTTATTTAAATCGTTTTGGATTACTAAGAAACTAAGTAGTTTAATATCAATGCAATGAAATTAATAGGACAGTAAGACCATCTTGTTATTCGATTACTAAAATGCATGTCCAACTCGAAACACATAATAGAAATAACCATAAAATATTGTATAATTTTAATGATTTTTTTTAGAAAACTTTCATTGGCAAACTATAACCCACCGGATATCAATATTAAATCTTAAGCACATTGCACAATATTTTAACAATAGTGACTCATTCAACGAGAATGTCCTCTAATCGTACACCTCACACACAGCAAACAGTACTACACATAAATACATTATGTGTGAATCACAATAACGTGTTATATTACCGTAGTATATTACCAGGTTACATATATCCATTCCACCCACAGTCCCTACAACACAATGGCCATTTGCGGCTACAAATAGACAAATTCCGTTACGGCCTTCACCCCGTACAACATAGGGTAAGATCATAGGTTAATATTATTATGTTGCCAGTAAGTAATAACATATAGTGTAAAGCAGAGGTGATTGAAGATATAAAACTACTAGGTCGTAGTAAAATATACATTTAATGATCTAAACCGACTGCAGAGTTAGCACAAATTTATTAAAACTGTTTTGGAAGTATACATACCCAACCAAAAGAAAATTCGGTAAGTATTAGAGACACGGATCCATCCAACGAAGAAATAAAACATTAAAGAATTATATTACACTACCTGGTAACACAATATAGCTAAAAGACGACTAAAAATGAAAATATCTTTGAATATGCATTTTTATTGACAATTATAATTGATATTATTACTGATATGAAATTATTATATTATAAATATATAAATTAAAAATGCATTGCGTACAATGTCTTCATCATAATGTATTTACTGATTATTCTCTCGTATAACTCATTTAAAACACTTTTGATGCGATAGAATTATAAATGAAATATAAGCAAAAAAATATATAAAAAAAGGATTAAAAGTAATAATACTAATTAATCGTTTGATTATATATCACATAAATTATATTTATATATATATGAATGACTATTAACTATAAAAAAAACTTTTCATCAATTTCAAATTAATAACAGTTTAAATGAACTTAAAACACGTATTACTCCTAAACTCTTATCATAAGTATTTAATCGCTACGTATTTGAGAAACCTAGTAAATGTATTATACCCAAGTTTCAGTGTTTTTTGTACGTAGGAACGTTTTGAATTGTAATAAATGAAATAGAAAAACCGTAACTCTAAATAAAAGTAATATGATATTGTTTTATAAACATTGTGTATTATTAAATTAAAGCAACTGTTTTTTTTTTTTTTATAGAAAAGTATTAAGTACAACGAAATACGTAGTGTTGACATTAATATTTAAATACCGTATAAAACAACAATACAGTTTTGTCTAATACGTATGTTTGTTTTGTACTTCAGAATGACAATCTAGTACACACGTTGAAGTTTTTGAAATGCGAACACAATGGGGTTCTAGGATCAAAACATTAAAGAAACATTTCGCCTAACCGAGAATAACATATAAAAGCTTTTTGCCGATATCAAAGTTGATATTTTTTCATAAGTATCACGACTTAAACTCATTAATTTTATTCGTATTCAATTACTACCTACTCAATTGACGCAAGTACTTTGCCTAAGTCAAAAGGTTGAAAACGTTAGTAATAGAGGCGATAAAAACGAAGGTCGGGTACGAAGAAGGGTTGTCAGAGAAAACTGGTCCAATTAGAATAAGAGTAATTCGTAAGAATGAAATAAAAGGTCACTTAAGAAGGGCAATTGGTGTACGCCAGACATTCATACAGTGCATGATACGAAAATAATAATCTATTTAAGAACAACAAACTACACATACCGCTCTATACTATAAGAATATAAATCATGATATAAATGCATAAAATTATTCTTGCATGCTGTTTACAATTATGAAATGAGAGTGTGCACATTCGATTTATATAATATTAATTAACAATGTAATACACATCAAATCTATCCAACAGTTTTTTAACGAATTACTTTGTAGCTTTAACACTATAGCCTCCAAAAGCTAAAGTATAAAATATTATACATTTCACTTATGTGTTTAAAAGAACGTGTGAGTTTAGATTATTATTATTCATCGAAAACAAGAGGTCTGTTGATTACGACCGTCCTCAACCTAATGCGTCACCACTTAAGTTCACACTTCTGAGACGTATAAGCGTCATTAAGATACTTCTGTAGCACGAAGTAAAACATATACAGAAGAAATTATCCATCCATCGTTGTTTTTACTCCAAATCGTGAGCCCCATCCATTAACGTCGTGACTCATTAAATATACGTCACAACAGGGCAGAGACGAAATCTGAGTAACAGTGACAAATATTGAAGAAACAAAAACAGTATAACCAAAAAGTAACCAATGTACTCTATTCATACAGTCACTCTTGTTAATATTCATAAGCAGTGTAAATATCAAATACAGACCAATTAGATACAACATACATTTACGAGACACCAAAATTAATGTTTCAGTAAAGTGATTTTTAATACCAAATTGAAAAGGAATTATTTATTTTGGTTGGAATTTGAATTTAAAAAACGTAATTTAACTAGTAACTTTCAAATGACATTGTCACGCAACCCAATTACTTTTAATCCTCTTTACATGGCATTCGGCTATTTAGGAAACTTTCTCTAGAAGACCAAACAAAAAAATTATCTGTTGTGTTGTTTGCATTAATTAATGTAATAATAGACAAACGAATTAAATATTATTATATATGAATCGTGTGTCGATATAAAACTGGAACAAGTAAACGGTCGACAAAATGAAAAAACGTTAAGGCAATATAGAAAACGAATTTCTGTATATTTATTTTATACATTACTTACCATTCGTTGTAAGTACAAAATAAAACTACTCACTCGTTCTACGCGAATTATTTTGAATAATAATTGTATCAATGAAAAGGTAAGAAACGATATGTATAAGGTAACCAGAGAACTATTAGTTTAAAATTTAAGTACCTAAATCCATTATGAATTTCATGCACAAATTTTCCAAAAAAATTTTACAGAACAAGAATAAATAAAGAGTCAAAATAGAATTAATCGAAAATTTAACCATAATAACTTACCATAATTCCTTTTTCTATTATGTATAAGTAAATTACACAAAATATTACGTTTTCAAATTTTAAAATGCTCTTGTATCAAATTATTCCGATGTCATGAATGAAAAAAATATTTATTTACCATAAGATATTATTATAAATATATATTAAGTGGATAATCATAACATCGTACGAGATCCAACGCAATTACAATATCATATTTCGCTGATTGAACTACATAATAATTATGGTGAGAGGCTTCAAAAGTTTATAAGTAACAAAATCCTCAAATTTTACTACAGAATCGTTTAAAGGCTACATAGTGTAACTAATTAACTGCAACGAAAAAATAATTATCTCTCTTTTTGTCACAAAATATTAGTAAGAATCCAAATCAGCTTAATATCAAATAACACTGGCTAAGGTTTAATTAAAAACTTCTATGAGATTAACGTAAAAAAGTTCTTTATGCCGATATTATTGTCATCAAAATATTATACACATTTCTGATAGGATATTACGCTGCAAGTTTTTCGCACAATTTATATAATATAAATTTTCTAGTTTTAATCTTACTTTTAACGAATTGTTAGTTTTTTAAATAGCTTCGGACATATTCAAATTTATGTCATCATCTATACCGAAAATTTATAAAATAGTTTTTCCTTTAAAATAAATGTAGACCGCGAAATTAAGAAGAACTAAAACAATCAATAAATAATGTCCTACATTTCTTTAATTTTCCTACTAAAAATACTATAAAAATGTTCATTTCAAATTTTAAAAGTGATATTTTTCACAATCTCTAAATTAAAATATTATAATTCAATAAATCCTTGATAAATAAAATAATTATATCCACAATCAATTCAACTAGTTAAATAGTCAATTCAAATAGTTAACCTCTATAAATATTGAAATTATTTAACAGAACTTAGGGAAAAAATGGAACTATTTTAAATAAAATACATGCATAATATAACCATCATTATACGCCTTAATCCGTAAAGATAATGTAAAAAAGTAGGGAACATGTAACGGTTTTTCTTCTCTTACTACATTTACAGGTAATAGACGATATAGCAGCATATCTAGTCGACACAAGAAAATACGAGTAAATCTTCTACCGTTGTTCAATTACAAACATTAAAAAAAGCAGCACACTAAAAATATTTTATTAAAATTTTATGCGATATTTATTTAACTTAAATAATAATAATAATCATTAAGCATTTTATAAATTAAATAATAAAATATAACGCTAAAACTGTAAAAAATGACAAACAAAAAAAAAATACAGTTTTTAAGTCATTTTATCAATAAAACAGCTATTTCGTATTAAAATACAATACAAATTATTTTCAAGTTGAATGATTTTATTTACCGACAAGATTTTAAATAGTAATTATTTCTTTAATTTATACAAACACAACATTGATATTATTACACCAAAGCAAAAACCTAATTAAAATTCAATACTGAAAATTGTACAGAATGTTTAATATACGTATTATACAATTTTACATGGAAACTAAAGATAAATTTATACATTAAATTTAAAATTATAACATAATGAAAAAATCAACTTGTAAATGTCTGCAAATATCATCACAGTATTGAGACAAATCATTTTTTTATTTTGTGAGTAGTCCACAGACCGGATATTCCGGATCCTATAATTACGGCTGTGAGAAAAAATTAGTTTCTTTAATAAACTAATGTATAAATGAGGTATGGATGAAATCACTAGATATTCCTATGAACTGTATTCCTAATAGTTTATTATGAAAAACAATGGAAGTCATTATTACTAAAGAATGTATTGGCCAAATAACGAATGTAATAAAACAAGTCAAAAATCAAACAACGAACGCTACCAAACTCAAAAGAAACGACAACTGGGACTGATTTAGAGGTATGAGAATGCGTGGCTTAGAAATACGCGTTTCCGAAACTTTCATTTTGTTTAATTGAACGAGTTAATTACTCTATTCATAGACGAAATGAAATACGTGGATATTTTAAAGAACAAACTTTACGGGTATCTAAAAATTTTTATGCTTCGTGTTTCAATTACACTCTCATACATATAACATTTTATACGTCCCATTCAATTAATTTTATTTAAAATTTTTATACGTATATATATATTAAAATATAAACATTTTTATTCTAAACAATTTCAAGTGATCCAACTAAGATATCTCATTTAAAAAACAATAGTTAAATTTTAGCTTCGAATTTAAACCTACAAAAATATGTCACATGAAACACAAAATGAAATTCGAACAATGTTGTTTTACGTTATAGGAGTTAGCATTGTGCATAGAAGAACCTTATCCTAAGCCTAAACACATCATCAAGTCATGCGGAAAAACGCTGACACATATTATTTTATTTGTTTTATTTCTTTTTGTTTATGCGTAAAACAATAAGAATGTGTTAACCAAGCAAAGATATGGACAATGATTTGTAAAATATAGAGGGGGCGTGTATTCTCCAAACACAATATTAGATGTCGAACACCACATACATTTTTTTATCGCAAGTTTAATATAAGTATAGTCGTCATTGTTACCAATAAAACCCCAAGATTAGTATAAATATACACATGCCTAACGAATTCAATCAATGCTACAGAAGCGTTTTTTCTTATAGTTTCTGCATTAAACCATTAAATTGTTTATTTTTTTAATCCTCAAACCAAATATATCTTCAATCTGGATGCCAAGAGAAACTAAAACCCTTCATATTTTTTTTTTACTTAAGTAAATATTTAAAAACTGATAAAAATATCTTATTTGTTTTCATTTTTTTATCACCAAATTTCAAGTGTTAAACTAAACTTATGAAATATATGAATGCTAATCTTTAGGTGTGTCTAAAGATAGGAGAAACGCTCATCTTTTCAGTTTATTTTTCAAAAAAAATATTAACTTAATAAGTCATTTAAATTTAATAACAACATCAAATTTTAAATTCAAATCGATAAAAAGTTTTCAATTGTCGATATAAAAGTAGTTTGTCAAAAGGAATGATACTACTCTAAGTAATACTTGGAGTGATTTTTTAATAAAACCCGTAAATAGGAGTGATAAAAATACCATCTTGTTCGTTTTATTGATGATGCCATTCACGTTTGAAGAAAACTTATAAACACAAAAATGTTTTGCAATTCATAAAAATGCATTGAACACCGCTTTTATATTAAAGTAGGAGTAAAATATTGAAAAATAAATGTAATTTCTAAAAAATGTTTAAAGTAACGTATTAGACGTACACATATAAAGATCTCAACACACAATAGTCAGATTAACAGATGTAAGTATACACAAATAATTTATTTAGTAGAAATATAAGTTTGTTAATGCGACAACTTTTCAGGAAAACACGTGAGATTCTGAATCAATTACGCCGTGATCCCAACTTAATATACGTAATTTATAAATATAATACCTAGGTGATTAATTAAGATTATTGTAATCATATTGCCTGCATTACATGACGGACTGTCGTCAAAATGTAATTAGCGAGGAAGATACTTAAATCGATATAATATCAACCGATTTCATTTATGAGCAACGCTNCGATATAATATCAACCGATTTCATTTATGACCAACGCCGTCTCGACGTTATCAAATCATGTTTAATCTAGCAAATGACAGATTTTCAATAAAAAAATTAATATTATAATTAAATTACATGAAATATTTTAGACGAAAAGGAACGAAAGATTCAAATAAACGAATAGGTGTGAAATGCCTGGTGTGCTGCATACAACATATAAACTATCCACTGGATACTATGCGACTGCAACAGTCCGCGTGCTGCACTTTTTTCTTTTTTGTTCACGGCAGAGAGAACACCTGCTGCCGCCGTCGCGGATCACAATAATTACACGATACGGTGGCGGTGAAGTGGGCAACAACCCCTCGTTTCTTTCACCAAACAAAGACACGAAGCAACAGCAGCCAGCAGCAGCCAAACAAAGAGCGTACATACGTAGCAGACTAACCACAGGTAGATTCGGCGACGATAGAAACCGGTTGTACCTACACTACCACCACTCTCCCCATACAAATTAATAACGTGAACACGCCGTCTACGAATGGACAGTGTTGCTGGTTACGGGACGTAAAATATCTTTGAACGTTTCTCACTATTTACCAGACTATCGACAACGACTACATTCAAATGATTATACTCAAAGGGTGTTGTTATTAATAAAAAAATTTTCTAGTGTCCCTAAGATCATACCTGATTGTTGTCCGTATGCAAACACGGCCACGAATGCTATCAATAGGACCTCCGGCAACAGGCGGCCGGAGTGCGGTAGCAGACCGGCGATTAGCCGCATCCTCAAGTGTTTTGGCGATGACCAGACGTTTCTTTTGAGCCAATACGCTTGAAATCGTCTTAATCACCACTCGCGCATTCAGACACGGACGACACTATCCATTAGACATGATGCCGATGTCGGAATCAATAAAAAAAAAAAAAACAATACCCTGACGAACACGACGAAGATATAGTGAGGAATAAAACCGGCAGAAAAAAATATTAGTAATAATCAAAAAAGTGCGCACACGAGTCACAAGACGCGATGACCGCACCGGAACCAACACGAGTACGCGGCACGTAGAGGACGCTGCACACACCAAACACACGGTGCGAAAATGCCGACTAACGCTGCATGTACCGGCACAACAAGACCGCGCGCGCCAGAGACCGTTAAAAACGACGATAGCCGAGCTCGAGGACGACTAGTGTCGAGCGCTGCGATGAATTTTTAAAAATTTACTCGGTTCGCTACCGCTTTATTCATGTCCCAAGGCGATGTGGGCCACGTGCACTCGCTGTCCCACCGCCACAGTCAGAAACCAGTCGACGGTTGCGAACTTTTATCCATTTAAGTAATCTAATTTTAGTAACTACATATTATAAACAAACTACCGTTTGCACTACTAATAAATAATACTTATTACAAAATGAAATACATAATAATTAATCAATTAAACGCATTTACATCAATGGAGTGTCACTTGAATCAATGAAAACATTCATTTGAATAGAACTAAATCAAAATTGTACGATAGTTTTTTTTGTTGTATACAATTACACTTAAAGGCATAGTTACTGTTAAATTCTGTGGTGTTCGTGCAAAGGGAATAAGTGTAAAATTACAACCTTTGAAAGAATTATTGAAACTTACAGTTTACATTTAATCCCATTTTTCAAATATAAATAGCATTACAAAATAATGTTTTTATGTTTTAAAACAAAAACTATGTCCCACGTAAATTTTAATTTAATTTTCCGAAAATCACAAATAAAGTGGTCGTAAAATTAACATATTTTTAATTTTCAATTATCGGTAATTTTTAAAAACTATTAATTTTCACATTTTTTATATAATTTATCATAATTTAAAATATAACAAATATGTTAACAGGTAACTTGCGAGGTTGCTATGTAAAGTAAGATAAAAGATATAAAAAGAAAATTATTAACCTAAGATGACAATACAATAAATGCCTCGTAATAATTTGGATAATTCAATTAAAACGTTGGGTATGTCGTCGTAAAATAGTAAGAAAATATAAGTGTTACAAGTATCTATTACATTCACGTAACATGATCATTTAATTCAACATTGTTTTTATCTCGAATAACTAGTTCTGGTCGGTAATGCGTGTAGTTATCATTTCATACTTAGCAAGGTAATATTGTGTTTCGATGGACAGGTTTACAGACACTTCCAAGTATAGAAGATGAAAACGCGTATAGTTCATTGAATATAAATAGTCCACATATGACGCCTTTCTACAAAGAATTTACCACTTACTTTTCCCTCCGAAACTCAATACAAAATATAATTGTTGAAAGGTAGAGAAATATATGATTGAATTACACCCGCTTAGAGAACATGATTTTAAACAAACACGCGCACATACTTATTTAAAAAAAAAATGTGTTGTGCTAAAATATTAAGCCCATATCGAAATGAACCGTAACCTTTAGGCATTAGTTTTTATTTATTGCCATTCGACATCGAAATTAAATATACGGACATTTAGCAGTAAAAAACGTAGGAGTACGGTTATGTAGTTGTAAAAACGTTTGAGTCACAACTCAAACTTTGCCATAGTCGATGTAGAAATAACTGCGGGAAAGTGAACTGGTCATAAACATTTTATCTTGAAACCAATCGTTATTTTGCCCTTAAGTAAGAAATTATTACACTCACTCGAATGTGTCACCAACGGTTTCCTTATAACCAAGTGCTCATAATTTTAAATAAGAAAAAAGAATAATGTGTTTAGGTACGTGCATTATACTATTTCAAAATTATTAAAAGTGTATTAATATTAACATGTACTGTTAATCACACAAAGTACTGTTTCTAGTCCTTAACGGCGACTGTACAAAACGATTATTGATTATCTATGAGTTCTCTATAAGGTTATCTCCGTATAAAAGAATAAATACTTAAAAAAACTTCAAGCGTGTGACACTTTACTTTTGTTTTTTTTTGTTGTAGTTATAATATTATAGTGAATAATTATGCGCGTTAGCATTGATTTGGAATTGTTTTTATAATTTTTACTAAGATAATTGATTTTAATTTATGAATAAAAACATACAATTTCTTTCATAATAAATTATAATTTTTACTTTGCATCATCTTTATCAGGAATTTAAAGTTTAATTTTATTTAACTCTGATATTTCTTGATCATACAGCAAATATTATAGATTCAATCCCCATGTAAAACAGGTTTGACATTACTGTAATGAATCCATTATCTAAAGAATATTTAAAATGTATTCTAAAAAATGCATAGGAAGTTTTTAGTATTTCAAACACGAAACGAAAACCAAATAGAGAAAAATTTAATAAATAATTGATTTCAGAAAAATACGATGAAATAAAATGAAGGTATCTCTATTTTTGGGAACACGTACATTAGACAATTAAAGGGATAAATGTTGTGTATTAGTGTCGAAAGAGCTTGTTTTTTTACCACACTTATACTTTTTTTTCATGTGTCCGTAATGCATATTTTATGGACCACAATTTAATATCTGATCACACGTTCTAAACAATTTTAGCAGAATCACTCAACAAAATTATTAAAAAATACTAACAACATTATATTGAAAGTTTTATCACGAAATGATGATCAATATTTTCCGGCCTAGAGTAAATTTTTTTAAATGTTTATTTATTTGCCTATAATATGAACTGCGATTACATATTTTGTTTGTATGTCATATTTATAAAATTTTTCAGCATTAAAATATTTTTGTTCAAGTTAAAAAACACTCATGAGCATTAATAGTTGATATCATGGAAAGTTACATAGTAAATCGAATAGTATTAATTGATTATTTTATATATTCTAAATGATTCTAACTTTTAATGAATTGGCACTTGCATTAAGTACCTTTCACAAAGCAAAACAGTTTAACTTTTTTTCTATTGTTACATTACATTTATTAAATATATTATTTAAAAAATAAACATTGATTTTGTTTTAAAACATTTTCAAACCTGATTAAACATGTCATGAAATAATAAATAAAATTAATTATTATTTACTTTGTAAATAGTTATCTCTTTGCTATCTATAGGATATAAAATAAATAACATGATACATATATGCGTATATGATATTTAAGTAAAACAGAAATAATCAAAATAAATAAGTAAATTTATAAATATCTGTTTACATTTAATCTGCGACATGATGTTTCGTGTAACAATATGAATTTATAAAATCAAGACAAAATTCGTTTAAACATTTAACTGAATTATTAATTAAGTATACTAAAAAAGGTATAACTTCAGACTTATATTAAATAGCGATTAAATGATTATAGATTACATTTAGTTAGCAATTAAGAAATTAAGTCATTGAGATCTATTCAACAAAATATGGTATTATTATAATTTCTTAACTCAGTCTTAAGTACAATATAATTGCTATATACTTTTAGATACTGAATTTATTGTTATTAAGAAGAGTAATAACAAAGGTTACTTTGGTTAGTTAATAAATAAGGGCGTTACCGGGCTTATGACCTAACAACTTGTTAAAAGGCAGTAACTTTTTATAAACAAATTACTTCATTGCACACAAGACATACAAATAACACGATTATGTGGTCCGAATTTTACCAAAACATGCAAACTTAATAAATAAATATGATGTTAAAGTTCTTAATTTCTTTTTACATTAAAATGTAAACTACTTAAACGCCTACACGTTTAATATGATATACATCGTATCTAATAAAGTAAGTTCTATTAAAATTTAATAACTAAAAGTTCTTTAAGTCATAGTAATTATTTTTTATTATTGCACGAAAACATGATTTTACGACGAAAAATAAATAATTAAAAAAAAACTACTCATTGATCCAATTATTATTACGGGACTTTCTCTCGGTACATATAAATGTAATATTGAACAATATAGCAACACGTGTCATTTGAAAATAAGTCGGTGTACATTAAGAAATGTTCGATTGTGAACTATTATAGTATTTATATAAATCCACGCGAGTTTGCCTCAATACTATGTGGGTGGCCTGAAAATATCGTTGTCAAACAAAACTATAATTTGCTTTTCCGTTGCATATTAAAGTATTACCCGGTGCGTGGGTACACGTAGTCATGGTTTGTTGAAACTTGTACACACAAATAATAGAAAAAAAAAAAGCTAGAACATCAGTACGATTTTGTCTACATAACTCATGGGAATAATCACGAGGCCGATCAATTAGAAATCTGGTCGCCCGCAAAACTGAATGAGTAACTGGTTGTGACCGCGAATTATATTTGGACCAACGCAATGCTTGTTTGAATCACTGTATCATAAAAGTAGAATAACAGGGAAACGTGACTCACCGGAAATGCAAAAGTAATAATTGAGTGGTTACAAACAATACTGTAATCTAAAAAATTTTTAAGACGGGTGTGCGTGTGCCTTCAAATAATATTACAGCTAATAATTATAGAAATAATCATGTTTAACAAATAAATTTATTTTTGAAGAAAGCATATCCTAAAACAAGAAAAAAATGCGTAGAAAAATATCCAAATATTAGTAAGGACGTTACTCAGTTAATGAATCGATTTTATAATTCTTTTTTTTACTACAAAAATAATTCCTAATTTATGTTGCATATATTAATAGCAGTGGCGCAACTAGAAATTTTTTTCAGAGGAGAAGCATTATTATTTTATTACATTTTTATTACTTATCAAATATTTCAGCAGCATAATTGTTTTTTAAATTTCGAAATAGCAAAAAAAAATCATTTGAAATTTATTCAACTGAACTTCTAGAAAATTCAAACATCACTACTTCATTCAAAGAGGTTACAATAATCCCGTTGGTTGTGCTACTATTTTGTAGTTATATTATTTGTAATTTGATAAAATATTTCGATATGTATATATTCACATTTCAAGAAAAACTTTCTTTGAAACATAGATAATTTTTACTAATATAAATTTTTTAATTAGTTTTTATTAAAATAAAATGACAACTCAACCATTACCGAATAGTACTGATAACAGCATATTACTTAGTAAAATTTCAAAAGTAACGTCAGTTACTTTTAAAGTTAGTTACTTACTCAAAACTAATGTTATTTTTATTATTGTTTTGCTTTTGTATTGACACAAAAGCAATATTATGTTATGTAAGAATAATGGAAACTAAAATAAAATAATGTCTCCAAACAAGCACTTAGTAATTAAATACATTTATACATTAATACACAATTAAATAGTGCAGCCAGCACTTAAAATGAAATTTAATAACAGCATTGATTACGGAATTTGAACGGGAATTAATGATAATAAGAGAGTCGGGGTTGGAAACTAAAAAGTTGAAAAGCAGAAACCTATTAGATTCAAACTAGGAGCAATTTAGTGTATAATGAATAAAGTCACAAATGACTTCATTTTCGGGCAAATGACAAAAAGGAAATTATTTAAGATTTAATTTTAAGACTAATGACGAAAAAAGGTTATGTCTAACTCTGAATCGAGAAAAGAAAGAAATATATTATATGTCTAAATGACGGAACCACCAATATTTTATTTATATTAATTTTCAAATTAAGAATAATATTCTACGATAATTTTTGTAAAAAATAAACAAATTTTACTTAACATAAAAAATATATTTTTACAACTTCGTGAAAAGAATTTTAGTAAATTGAATTAGAACTCAAATTGATTTTTAAATGACTATTATGCTAATTCATAAAAAATAAAAATGAAATGCTATTATTATATCAATAATCAAGCTGTATTTATAATATTTTTTGTAGTGATGGGCATTTTCGAATATTTTAAACTATCGAATAGTTTATTTTTGGCATAAACTATTCGAATGGGCTACCGAATGGTTTTAAAAAATATTCGATTAGTTTTACCTAAAATTTGTATTAAGTATACTTAATTATAATAAGAAGATAATTAACGAATACTTATAAATAAATTATTATACAATTAATAATAGTAAAAATTAGTGATGGGCATTTTCAAATATTTTAAACTATTGATTAACTATTTAAATTGTGTTTAAACAACCGAATAGATTATTTTTAGCAAAGACTATGGAATATTTTTACTAATCGAATAGACTATCGAATATTTTTACTATTCGAATATTTTTTGATTGACTATCGAATAGTTCGAATAGTGGACAACTATCGAATAGTTCGATAGTTTCTATTCGATATTTCCCATCACTAATTTTTTGGTCTTATTTTGTTTAATACAAAATATTTTATTTTGTCCGAAAGATTGTTTTGTAGCAAGCATATTGTTTTCAAATAAATACATTAAAACATTATGAAAAAGTTATTTCAGTTNATTAAAACATTATGAAAAAGTTAACTGAAAGTTTGAATGGTTGTTTGGATATAACAATATTGTTATATAATAGTACAAAACCAATTACGTACAAATGACAATAGTAACATGGGTCAACAGATAAGAAACTAAATAATGGCAGAAATGCGGAAATTACCTCAATTGTTGATGCTGCAGGGCAAGTAGTATGTTGACTTTTTAAAAAATAAAAATTTTAGTTTCTAAGCAAAGTAATATTAAGTTCGAGTTGGTATTTCAAGTGGTATTGGCTAAATTAAAAAAAATATATAATTATGGTTATTACTATAATTTATAACTGAAGACTAATGTAATAACCTAATAACTATTTTTTTTTTTTTTTAATTTAAAATTTTTATACGACAGAAACCATTTCATGTAAAGGTTAAACAGACAGATACGTCCGATAATTTTTCATTGAGTTATAATAAAAAATGGAAGTTCTTTTTTGCTATGTTTAAATGTAAAATAAATCCATTTTTTGTTTTCCTCGAAAATTTCTATAAATGAAACTACTAACTCAAAATACAGCTTGAAAATAATTTTTTCTTTTATTAATGAAAACGTAACTTTGATTTAAATAGTAAAAGATCATGGTTTTAAAATAAGTTTTTTAATAGAACCATATTTGTTTAATACTAAATGTATTATTAATTAGCTACGAGTGTATAATTTTGTTTCCATAGTTTTATTTACAAAAATTGGACCGAGAAAATGTTGTTTGCCGCACAAATATATTTAGAAAATTATGCACTTCCTATAGCATAAATGAACTAAATTAATTTAGTTNAATTTTTTCTTTTATTAATGGAAACGTAACTTTGATTTAAAAAGTAAAAGATCATGGTTTTAAAATAAGTTTTTTAATAGAACCATATTTGTTTAATACTAAATGTATTATTTATTAGCTACGAGTGTATAATTTTGTTTCCATAGTTTTATTTACAAAAATTGGAGCGAGAAAATGTTGTTTGCCGCACAAATATATTTAGAAAATTATGCACTTCCTATAGCATAAATGAACTAAATTAATTTAGTTATTTTTAATTTATGTGATGAAAAATTATGGGCTCGAAAATATCTCATTATCATGAATGGTATAAATGTTAAGCAACTATGTAACAATCAAATTTTTCTTGTAACTTTATTTACGAAGGTATTATATGCAGAACAAATCATATGGAATGGCGTTGGGTTCAATATTATAATGTATAATAAAACACTTAAAAAACTAGTNCAAAAATATCTCATTATCATGATTGGTATAAATGTTAAGCAACTATGTAACAATCAAATTTTCTTGTAAATTTATTTACGAAGGTATTATATGCAGAACAAATCATATGGAATGGCGTTGGGTTCAATATTATAATGTATAATAAAACACTTAAAAAACTAGTACGTTGAAAGCCATGTGTTTTCGAAACGTAAACTGACACTTGAATTTACGGGTCCTTCAGCCCGAGTTTTACGGGGTTTAAAAGGGACACATTAATTATGCTTAATTTTCAAATACTTCAACACAGACCACCGTACGACTCTAGTTACTGTTTGTTTACGGTTAAATTCGAAGCTTTAAACACGCAAGCCATGGCATTTGAATAAACTAGACTGGTGTTATATTTCACTGTCCATCTAGAACAACAACAACACCACTCAAAAACCAATAATTGTTGGTTTTTTCACGAAAATTAAGAGGGCTTGAGTTGGATTTATAGAAAAGCTACCTCTAGAATAAGCTGTAATTTATCTTTAAAGATGAAATTTCAAAAATATTTAAAAAGAGGTTTACCATCTCCAACAATGAATGAATCTCTTGGAGTGTTCATTGATACATCCTTAAAACAGGATACTATAAAAATGTAATACATTATTTAGCCTAAAGTCACCTAACACCACATTACATCATAATATTACCATTTATATGATAAATAAAAATAAAAATTGATAAAAATTTTTTTAACCATAAATGAGTACACATTAAATTAACTTATAGTTTACTTTTTTATAAAATAGTACATACATTTTATTGTTATGTTAGTTATTTATTAACAAAGTCAAGATTCATATAAATTAAAAATTGTAATATAGAATTAATTTATGATTAGAAGGTATAAACTATTTTTAGTTATACAACTTCTTTTGTAATTAAAATATCGATGTATCGAAGAATAGCTACAGGATATCTAATATTAGGTTATTAAAAAAATGTGTTTTAGACAACGCAGAAATTATTAAAAATATTAGTAATTATAATAGTGTCACCATAAAATTCGAAATCATCATGAACTATCAATTTTTTTCATTGTGCAAACATTATAAATCAAATGTTATATTTTGTTAAAAAAAAATCCAACTATTATATACCAATATTACAACATAAACTATTTGTACTTCTCTTCCGAGAACTTCAGTTTATATGATGCTAAAAAAAAATCTGAGCTTTCTTAATAAAGCAATTCTCAAGTTAAGACAAAAAGTTTGTTTACGTTCTAGTAAACTTCAAATCATTCTCTTGAAAAACTATAAATAGCTACTTTGAAATAATTTAAATTGTAAAATTATTATTAAACTTAATAACAAAAATTTGGCAAAACATTAATAAAAAGCATATAGCATTTTTTCAATTATTAAATTTTCGAAATTAAATGTGATCCTAACAAAATGTAATTGCGTTTTTTATGATAACAAACAAATAACGGTTGACCACATCCACGCAATGTAGTAATGATACGATACACTAATATAACACTGAACCATGATTGAACTTTGGCACGTGATTTCATCAGTAATCTAAAATTCATAAATAACATTAGTAAGGCACAAAATATATAATAATAGTAATGAAGGGCTGGTCTTTTACAAAAATTATTATAGAGGTCAACAGCTGTTGCCCATCGTAAAATCACGATTCTCTGTCTACACTATCTTAACAAGCCACTATTTTAGGGATACAATGTTAGGGTCTTTTATTAATTCAAAAAAATACATATAATTTTATTGAACACTTATTTAATGTCGGGTAAACTTTTTATTACTTATTTTTTCAAAAAAAAAAAAATGCGTTTTCTATGAAACAAATAAAAATTAGTTTGACAATTTGTATCATACAGACATTGTTTTTTACTACATACTTAAAATTTCAATATAAAA
>NW_026099576.1:12764829-12768032 GCF_025091365.1 Daktulosphaira vitifoliae | reverse complement strand
TATATATATATATATATATATATATATATAATAAAGTATACTTTAAAATATTCAAACTTAAGTAGTATACTTTAAAAAAGGGCAAGAGAGGGAAAGGATCAAATATTATTTTGAAATTTATAGAACACAGGATACTACTGAGTTCTGAAAAGAAAAATGGTATGTTTTATACTTATAAAGATACTGAATGAAGCATAATTAATCAATCACCTTGTACAAACCGCAAACAAAGTATTTCTTGAATTTGATTAGAATATTAGATAGGTATGATGTTTCAAATAGAATAGATACTGCTATTGTGTCGACTAATCTTCAGGATGTCGGTCGAATTATTATAAATGTTACGATAAAAGTAGTCAATCGAAGTTAAATACGCCAAACTCAATTGAGTGTCCTCTTAATTTTGAGAAAAATGGTCTATATTATATATGTATTTATAATGGCTGTAAAGATAAGACTACTATTAAGATAATCGTCACAAAGTAATGAATAAAGAGCATAAAAGTTTAGTAATATAGCAAGGCTTTGAATACTTTGGACACATTTCTATTAAATCTAACGATGCTATAACTATTTCTTATCATGCTAATTCGTTTTTTTTTTTTCTAAAATATATTGACTTTAAACATATTTTGCCCATTTGTTATGATGGAACTGTAGTTAATACTCGAATCAAAGGAGGTGTTATCGGACTTTTAGAAGGGATGTTTAATCGACCTCTACAATAGCATGTCAGATACATGTCAATGAACTTACATTACGTCATCTATATGGTTATCTTAATGGAGCTATAACAGGTCCCAAAATAATCACTGGACCTATTGATAAATCAATACTTAATTGTAAACAACCATCAATATAGATTTTAACTCAATTGAATGTACTTTGGTCAGTATTACCAAGTCGAAATAAGATTTGAGTACAGATCAATTATACTTATTGAAAATATATCAAGCAATTCATTTAGGATTATTTATTGAAAACTTAGGCAAAACAAACTTTGAGACAATTTGTCATTCACGATGACTAACTACTACTAATAGAATAAGGTAAATGAAAATTTATTAGTGATAAGAGATTAGAACAATAATATTATTATTTAGTAATAATTCATACGAAAAATAAACATAGTAAAGTTTTCTTTTTAATTGTTACGAATAGAAATTAATATTTTAGCTTCGATGCGGAGCTAAGAAGGTATTAATTTTATCATGATGCTTTTTTTTTGTGTCTGTTGCAACTTTTTCTCAGCTCTCACTGGACCGATTTCTTTCAACGATACGTCAAAAGATCTCAAATCGTATTTAGTTGAAAACATTACCCTTAAAAGTTGAAAAAATTTCCCTCGTTCCCCGTAAATGAACGACATATAAAAAAAATGTTAAAAATCAGTAATTTTTGATATTTTGTTCACTTTTTTTTCTTAAAATTACCATGAATTTTTTAAAAATGAACAAATTTAAATAACTTTTTTTTTATATTAAAACCATAGATAATTCCCTTTTATTTGATATCATTTTTTTAAAAATCTAACACTTACTCTGCTCACAGGGGGGATTTAAAATCGCAACTTTTTCACAAAAACTAACTTTTCCAATTTAATTTTTGAAAATGTTCCGGAAATACTCCGAGCTTTAAATATATGTTGTCAAATTAAAGCTTATAATAAATACTATAAGTTCAAAAAAGAAAATTTGTCCTTTTCTTCTATGGTAAAATGCCCGTCGAACTTAACAAAAAATGTAATTTTTATGTAGAAATCACTGTATAACATGAAATATTTTAATAATTAAAACTGTTATATATTTTTGAAAAATGAACAAATTAAAATAATTTTTTTTATATTGAAATTTTAGATATTTTTCTATCATTTGATATAATATTTTTGAAAATGAGACTCTAATCCTGCCCACAGGGAGGATTCAAAAAAACAATTTTTGCACATAAGCTAAGCTTTTTTTAATATAATTTTTGAAAATTTTCTGGAAATATTGACACTTTTATTTAATCTTACATTAAAGCTTATATTATATATTTTACAATGAAAAAAATAATTCGAAATATAGATTTTCTTCTTGATTAAAATAAATAAAAAGTAGCTTTGCAAGCTTTATCCAAACAATCTATTAAAATCATTCATTTCTAATATTTTAAAAGTATTTATTGTCGAATTAAATTTGATATGATTTAAATTTTCAACCACAAAAGTAAATAATTTTACTTACTCTGTGTGTGCTACTGCCAGTCTATAACATTCCAATTTTTTTGATACATGTTGTTATGTTTATATAACATTTTTAGTATAATGTATTTATATTTATGTATAAATTATAAATCTAAAAAAAAAACTATTTTTAGTTTCACTTTAATTTAAGAATGGATTTTTACAATTATAATCAAATTTTATAATACACTCAATTGAGGAAATCTTTTTAACAATATTATATTTTTGAATCTAAGAATTACTAATCGGGATATAATTAAGGAAATAAAAGTTGATGTTGCTTTTGTAATTATCTACCAATTTCTTAAATATATACTGGATCCAACTATGCCACGTCCCCACTGTGCTGTGTTTTTTTTTTATGTTTATTATTATAATAATACTTGTAATCCAAGTAAACACTTAATATAAAGTTTTTTCATTAATTTATAATATCTCTGTTAATTTGTNTAATCCAAGTAAACACTTAATATAAAGTTTTTTCATTAATTTATAATATCTCTGTTAATTTGTATTATTCATGATCTCAACACTAATTATTAAAGGAAAACGATCTGGTAAATAGAAAAAAATTTTAATTATACAAATTTTTCTCAAACAAACTAAGTAAATATTATTATTTTTTAATTATAAACTGAAAACGGTAAACAATATCATTAAACATAAGTAAATTAAAAATCTACTAGGTTTAAAATATAATATATAAGAAAATATCAATAATTTTAACGATTACGTAATATGTCCAGAATTGTTTTTGAAGATATTAAAAAGTTAGGGGGCTAAGTCTTAAATTGACTTAACATTTTTTTACAGCTGACCCCAAGTAGTTGGGATTAAGGCAAAGAAAAAGAAAACAGCAATGAACAAGTTAGTAACATTTTGACTACCCTTTTTATAAGCAATAAATCTTAATAAAAAAATTATGTTGAATTTAATTTAAAAAATTAATTATATTCAATCAGATTGGTAAGAGCTCCAA
>NW_026099576.1:12748049-12764729 GCF_025091365.1 Daktulosphaira vitifoliae | reverse complement strand
GAAAAAACATATTTATGACAAGCACTATAAAATAATGGATACCAAATCGAAAATATAAAAAAATCACTTAAGATATCTGGAGAAAAAAAAAAATACTACGTGCAACAATGATGATGAAAACAAAGAAGATGACTAGAAAGAAACACTAATACTTCTATACAGAGTGTTCAGTAAATAAGGAAACAGATTAGTTGTTACAAACAATGAGAACAACATAAAACCGTTTTCTTACTTATTGGACACCCTATATATACATGGAATTATCGACTGTATTTCAAACGGGTTGTTAAAAAACATGTTTTTTTTTTAAATCTAAAACAAAAAATTTAAAACGTCCATTAAGTCCAATGTAAATTTTGATATTTTTGTTATTTGAAACACATTTAAAACTCTGTTTTGAACAAGTAGTATTTAAAACGTAACAACCCTGATTTTATGAGTCGCGAATAAATTCAAAACAAGAACTGCCTTCAAACCAAACACCAAAACTCGAAGGATAAATATCCAAAAACGCAAACACCCGGAGTCTTTTAAATACCGTGTTCATGTGGAAAATTATACATTGACGAACAAAGAGAGCTATTGCAACAAAAATAAAAGAACATGAAAAAGACAGAAAAATCTGCAATAGCTGAACACACCAAAAATATTGATATTCAATTTGACAAAGTCAAAATATTGAACAAAGAAGCTCATTTTAGCAAACGTATGTACATAGAAACAATAGAAATCAAAAACTGTTTAGAAAATTACAACAGAATAGATGGATAGAAAATTAGCAAGACTTGGTTACCTATTATACACCAGGCAAAAGAAGATAAATAAATAAAAAATAATAATTTAATGTGGAAAAAAAACTATACAGAATGTTCACTAAGTAAGGAAACGGGTAAACTATTATAAACATTTAAACCAATACAAACCCCATTTCCTTACTTACTGAACATTTTATAAATTAAACATTTAAGAAAATTTNTACTTACTGAACATTTTATAAATTAAACATTTAAGAAAATTTCCAGTGTAAAAAAGGAAGAGCTAAAAGCCAAGAGTGCCATAACAATAACGAAGACAAAAATTAGACGAAAACAACAGATGATAATCAACATCGACGTTATCAATCATCAAGCGATATTAAAACAATCTGTAAACAAGTCAAGCCGACAGTATAGCTACTACAACCATGGAACTAGTAAATATTGTTCCAAAGGTGGATTATTTCATTTAAAAAAATCACTCCTATTATGTATAAATATTTTTTAATTTTTAAAGCCATACTATACTCTGAGTAAAATGTTGACTATCTAATTGCGGGATAACCTAGCTTAAATTTTTAGTTTCTCATAAAAATTTGAGCGTATAGTTTAAAAGATTGTTTTTTCTAAAAACAATGATTTGTCTCATCGAGGCATTGTATATATTTACCTGAAAATAATTTAAAATGACAATAACCTATTTACATTTATATATATAACAATTTTTATCTTCGAAACGAGGAAGTTGTGATACTTAATTTTAGATATTATTTGACTTGCAAACTTCATTGACTGTTATAATAATTATTATCACCCATATTTTTTTAAGAAAAATAACTAAAATCATTTTTATGGTATTATTCTATGATAGTTTTTAAGCTTAATATGTATTTCACTTTTAATAAATTCAAAAAGGAAGCACCTTGACAATCTGTTAAAGATGAGCAATTCGCTAACAGATATTGTTGTTTTTTTAATTTTTATCATTGTTATTTTTATTGCTCTTATTACTGTAATGGCAACGAACACAGTCATGATGTAACGTAAAGGGATTTTCGTTGGGGAAAACTAACCCCAAATAAGTTAACTTCCCTATTAGTTATACATATAGTATATTACATGTATTATAGGCAAAACGTTTTTGTTTGTTCCATAGCCCCATCGATTCACTGAGGAAAAATAATACAACAACAATATAGTAAATTTATAACGTTTTCTCCCCGTTTTCACTAGTTCAACCCCAAATTTGACAATACCGCATTCAATCAAACCTTAAAGAAAACGGTGTGTACATTAGTTTGATTATACAACTAAGCATCTAAATCGGGACCATTGTTGTTTGTTATATATATTAGATGTAACTGCACACATTAAAACAGACCTATATTTTTTTCCACCCTTTAAATGACATCCTAAGTTTAGAATCTAAACCTAGGAGACCGCTGATCATTCATTTAGAAAAATAAAGTAAATACTTTACCAGAGAAGAAATAAATTATCAAATAGTATTTTTGTTATTTTCCATAATAAATTGTAAAAGTTATACTTACTATATGATGGATAAGGGTTGGGTAAAAATTAATATAAAGAGCTTAATCTCAATTCTACTTTTAAAAATATACAATATCATAAAAAAACATAAGCTTGTTTTTTCGATTATTTGACGAGATTAAAACTCTGTAGTTTTTTTCCTTATTATTATTCATTATAAAATAATTACATATACTATACATAGGATATTACATTATTTTTTTTATAAAAATAAAATGATCTAATAAGTGATTATAAGCCTTAGAAAACATCCGGTAATGAGATCATTTTTTTTTTTGTTTAATTATTGACTTAAATAAAAATTAGTTATTTAGGTATAAAAAATTAATTTAAATCATTTAAGTTTATATTCTTCTTTTATAAAATCACCTACAGGAAATTCTAACTTTTTATAAAAAAACAAATAAATGAATAATAAAAATAGTTAAAAAATAAAAAGTTGATTTAAATTTCAGATTTATTTAAATTTTAACAACCGACAAAATAAGTATTATCAAGTGTAACAATTTATTTTTTGAATAGCATAAAAAATTTTGATTAATGTGTTAAAGAACACTATTTTACCTCGAAAGCAATTGAGTAAAAAGAAAGGGGACGGACATATTGTATAGAAATTTTTTAAACTTATTGCATTTATTTACTTTACAAAACTCTTTAAACTGTTGTCAGTTCATTATGAACTTTCAGTCAATTTGGTCGGCTATTTACAGAAACTTCCATAAAAGATGTATTTACAAATACCACTAAAGGAACTTTTCGTTTTTTCTTAGTATGTTTGCACAAGAATGTGGCAGCAAATTTTTTAGAGTTATTCTAATCTAAAAGTACATAACGAGATGTTTGTTCATTATTTATCATGATTTCGTTAGTGTACGCCACTTTAATTGCTTATTTAATATTTACTGGAAACACCTGAAAAAAATTAATATTATTAGTGAACCACTAATTCTTATTACTAACTATAGCATACATTGATTAATACAAACCTTTCAACTTATTCTAGTAGTATATTTTTGGTATACTACTATATAAGTCACAAAATTTTTATATAATAACATTATTCGTTGGTATTTAAGTTATTTTGTTAATGTTGATAGGAGTATTTGGTAATCGTCAAATAAATAAATAAAGGTTAACAATAAAAATAATCTTTGCATGCATTTATTTCAAAGAACAGCATTTTTAAGTAATACTCATATCATCAATTAATACACCATTTAAAAAAACTTGATTTGTCTCGATAACGTTTTACTCACAATTTTTAAATTCATAAATTAATCAAACATAATTAATTATAAATCACTTAATTTAGTTTACTGATATTGAAATATTAATTTTTTTCAGCAACAATTTTTTTATTTTATTAATAGCTGAACGATGATTTTTTTAAAAATAATTTTGTTAAATGATTTAGATTATTTTTATATGTTAATTAATTGAAATATAAATAAATAGGGCTGTATAGCTTTATTTCATGTTCTTTAGAAACGCTTGCTAGAGTTATTTATTCGTTAAGTATTTTGGTAAATAAATATTGATGTTAGTAAAGAGGTAGGTTAGAGAGTGTGGGTATAAAATTAATAGTTAAATAGGTGTATGTACTCAACAAAAGTTTTACATGAAAGTATAATGAACTTAACTGGCAGTAGACAGTACGTTTAATAAATATTTTATTCACATAGTCTATTTTTAAATCTAGAGCTGTCGTGTACCTTTTAACTTGATGTCTAGATTGAAAAAATGTTGGGAAACCAAAATTGTATTCTTAAATAGTAACTATTGAGTATTAAACTTGAAAAAACTATTTTATAAAATACAATATTTAAACAATTTTAATAGCCGAATGTTATAATATTGGAACAAATATTTAACTTTACGCTTCTATATGCTTATGATATTAAATATAGAGAAGAATTCTGTTTTTATGGTAACAATGAAACTATTATAATTTATTGACAAAATGCAGTGTTCTAAACTAAATATCATATTACTGATTAAACATAACTGCAAAGAGGTTATAGCACTTAGAGTAACATTCTACCTACAATGTTTGTATGAATCAAAATAAGGTTTTCTTTTCATCTCACGTTTCATATAGCATATTGTGATATACTATGCAAAGTTATTCATTTTATATAGGGTGATCACAAACCAATCTGCTTCTTTAAAAACAATAATTATACAAAGAAAATTATTTTTGGTATTTTTAGTTTCATATAAAAGTTTTATTTCTTGATCTATCAGTTATTAATTACGTTTTTAATTCATTCTTTATACTTTTTGTAAAATAAAAATTTATCTAGTTAAGCAAATTACTGGTCGATAACAATTTTTGAAATAGTACTTCGAAGGTTATTCACATTTTTATACCTAGGCAGAAGGTGGAGCGTAACCAAAAAATGTCTATTGTTATAAATAATCCGCTTCTTACCTTTATTTTAAATTTAAATATGTAAATAATTTCCGAAATACTATTCTAAAAGTTATTATTGACCAGTCATTTACCTAATTAGATTATTTCTTTATTTTATAAGCTAGTTAAATATGTTTAAATAAAGTTGACACCCTTAAAAAGTACAAAGGATGAATAAAAAAGTAATTAATAACTGATAAATCAAGAAATATACGAAACTAAAAATACCAAAAATTATTTTCTTTGTATAAAATTATTGTTTTAAGAGAAATCGAGTTACTAGTGTTAAAAGTTTTATCTTAGTTTTAAATATGATAAAAGTGGGCCTATAGGCACTATGCCCTATTTTATTCTTTTGAATGTCTTATTTTTTGAATACCTAAGACTATACATAAACATCTTATAAGGCCGCACCTAAGATTCGCCTTATTTGCATAATTATGTAATAAGCTATAGAAATCGTAAGATAAAAAGAACAACCCATTTCTATTAATACAAACGTTGTAAGTAGAATTTTACTTTAAATATCATAAACATATATATTCATATATAACATATATTATATTGAATATGCATTGCGATTCGTGTAAATAATTGATATTAATTAATATTTGTAAAATTCATCAAAATTATTTAATGTACTTACATGTATACATTGTATTAAAACAAATAAATTTAGTATAGATTTTGATTAGTCAGACGTTTCTAATAATTTTCAAAAATTGAATATAAAGTTATTTTCTTGTAAGAACTGTAAATTTATTTACTTTGGTAACTAGTTTAAAATAGTAATACAATCGTTGGTTAGTTTGTTTTATTATTATAGTTCACCTTAAAAGCTTTAAATTGATATATGTTTAAAAATTGTCGGACGTTTTGGAACATTTACAAAAATTGATATGAAAAAAATGTTTTTGTATTCGTGAGTGGTACATCGGTTTATAATTAAATTTTTTTATAAAAATTGTATTTAAAAAAGATAATTGTCTCTAGTATTGCTGATTTAAATTTCATTAGGATCAGTGTTTAAAAAAAAAGTTTTAGTTTAATAATACAAAAAATTGAAAATGATTATGATTTCATAATAAAACATTATATATTTAATAATTTTTTATTCAAGTAATCATACAAAGAATTGTCAAACACATTCTAGATATTATTACTTTATAAATATTTAAGCTTAAATACTTAAATCCCTAAATATTATACGTGATTAATTGTTTATTAATTTTTTTATATGAATAAAATTAGTTTCTACTACTTACTAATACTCCTAATATTATTGTAATATGGAGTTTCTGATAACAAATTCAAAATACCACTTGATCGATACCAATTGAGTTTATGTATGTTTCGATTGCTATTTTCATCCCTTTAGAATGAAAAGAACAAATTAATATGAAAACTTTTGTGAATCTCTGAAGTGGTTGTTTTTGACACGTGCATCGCCGAACAATAAAATAGCAAAAATCAATTTCTACCTTATTAACACACTCAACTAGCTCAAATAAACATTTGAAATGCTGTTGTCATCTTACGATGAGATTTTCTTCCGTATAAACGGTCGTAGTGTCAAGTGGATTGCAAATTATAGTTGGGGTATGGCACTTTCTTTGAGCTTATACAACCAAAGACTACCATTATTAAGTTCTGCTGCTTGTATTACTATAGCGTATAAATAAATACGTTACAATAAGTTAGTTTAGATAGAATAAAACTCTGCAATAAGAGAGTAAATATTGTTAAAGGGAAAGAAAGATATCGAGTGTTTGTATTATGTATTTGATGTAATGAGAAAATACTGCATTATTTCAGCATCAGTTTTTCATACGATATAATTTTGCACAGTATTCTTCTTATCATTTATCTCTTACAAATAAATTAATGGCGGATTTGTATCATTGCCATCGGCAAATTCTTCCAAAGAAGTTGAAACATCCAAGGGTATAATTTTATCTCTTCACTACTTTTTGTATTACTTCCTTTAAGATAGAGGCTGTCATTTCAATAGCTTCTGTTATACATCTAGTGGAAGTCTTCCACTTAACGTTTTACTGTGATTTATTGACTCTATGTTATTCACAGTTATTTGACATTGAATTTTATTATTATTTTAAAGAATAGTGCATATTCATTGAAGCTAATTTGAACGTTGAATCCATTGTTATATAATTCTATTATTTTTTTAAATAATATTCATCATTATAATTTGCTAAGTTGCTTTTTACTGCTCTAATCTCACTGCACTAATTACCACATGATTCTTAAATGTTATAATTATTTAAAAACAGTTGTCGCGTGATAAAAATAATACTAATTTCTATGACTTAATATTGTATTAAGGGGTACAAATAAATTATCATTGAGTTATCTTACTTTAATTGAAATTATTATTGATATCAGTTACATCTCAACAGCTTAATATTATTAATTTATAAACTAAGTTATTTTTTTAACACATTATACTTTAAAGTTATGTATTTATCACAGTTGTGTATTATATGAATATATATCTGTACTAAATTAAATTTTTAGTAGTACACTTAGAAGAAATTTTTAATATATCGACCTTTCAGAAAAATTAAATCCACTTAGTATTTTTAAAGGTTTATCAAAAAATAGTCAATTTCACTGCATAATAAAAAATATTCTGTGCCAAACAATATAATGATAGATTCTGATAGTAGGTTCCTAGCTAAACATACAACTCATCATACCTCTCTTAAACATCGCCTTACCTACCGCAGACTTGGCTTTTTTGCAACAAAGTTTATACTTCATCTAATCTTCTCTCTTTTTGCTTTTCTGTCATACTTTGAACTGCTTTTTGTTAAATAAAAAAAAATTGAGTGACATCATTGTTCTTTGAATGTAGCGATTTGCGCAAGTGTAATAGTAAAGTTACAGACGATAGAAAATTAGCTAATACTTTGTAATTTACATACGAATGTAATTTCTTACACATCTGGTCATCAAGATAACACAATGTATATCATACTGAGTAATTTGATGTGAGCATGATTTCAATTTTTGAATATATTTGTCATCTAAAATACATTTTATTCTAAAATAATATTTTTTTAACAACATTTTTTATTTATTATATGTATAATATGTTATATTAAAACGGTTGGGTTAGTTTTTTATTATTTTATTTTCAAATGAGTGTGCTCTAAATCAAAGTATTCAGTTAACGTTTATTCATTTTTAATCACTAAAATAATAATAATAAAATCTCCAATACAAAATATAATACCATTCAAATACACATAATATGTGTATACGTATGTAAGTGACATTGTACAATATGAGTAATTAAATTAAAAATTAATTGCTCTGAAACAAAATTGAAAAAACTATATAAACATGGTTTATGACTGTAGTGTAGTACGTGTGACATTTTTTTGTTATGAGTATAATTGACGTGCATCAGTTAATGTATAATGTTTATTCAACTAAAAATTTGAGGTTTACGTTGAAGAATTAATTTATACCGAAGTATTTTATGAAACCAGTCATCAGAATTTTTAATTAGTTTGTTGTGGCATAAAACAATGTTTTCATTTTTTTATTGGAACTAAATAATTATTTAATTTCAAAGTAATTTATTTAATGTAAATTAATGAAAAACTTTATACATTTTATCATTATGTTTATTAATTAGTAAGTATAATAAACTTTTTAAAGTATTTAAACGTTCATATGTCTAGTACCTTAGTCCTATGAAGTATAATGTTATAGAAGCCATGCATTGCAAATAGAGCAAATTTAATGTATACCTAAAATATAGTTCATATAATAGTATTCGGATCAGGGCCGGATTTAGACTTTTGGATGCCCGGGGCAAATTTTTTTTTTGAGGCCCTTAACAGTAAAATAAAAAAATACTCATTATCGAAGTAGTTAAGGAAAAAAGTTTTAAAATTTCCAAACTTGCACTTTATAACTATCTACCTAAAACGTGTTTATTTCAAGTTTGTTTATAATAAAAAGGATAACCAAGATACGTGAAAACAAAATAACACAACGACGGACGGCCTGCACTAGAGATGTGTCGTTCGCGAACGAACGGATCGAATTGAACGGGTCAAAATAGTGAACGAAATGATTCAGATCGCCGAACCGTAGTGATCCGGATCCCCCAAAAACTAATTTTTTCCCGTATAAATCACACTGTACCGATTTGATCGCTTACCAAATATCAATGATAACATGATAACATATTCATATGTCGTTTGTTTATGCGACACATCCCTAATCCGAATCGCGAATCATACATGCGATTCGCGAATCGAGAACCGCAAAAGAATCAAAACTATACTGAATGTTCCATTGACTCAAAATATCTTTTAAATCGCGAACGGGTCTTTGAACCGGATCTTCTAGTTGACCTGATTCGAATGAATCGGATCACTTAGGTGAACCATAATTCCCATCTCTAGCCTGCACTAATCGCTATTATAATATGGTATCGAGATTCGTAGAAGTCAAAGTCACGTATTATCAAACACGGGTACTACCACCACGCTGTTTAATAAAAAATGACATAATCACTCGACGTTTGTACCAATATACTAAAGTATTATATTGTGTTTGCTGTATGCCCTAATGTCGTTCTGTTATCATGTGACGTATGTTGGTATCAATTTTGCACCCCAAATTATATAAATACAAAACAGTATTTATTTTTTAAAGTTGATTTTTTCATAAGCCGAGGGTTAAAAAATTAAAAAAATTTTTTTTATAGTATTCGGCATCCGGATGCCCCCAAACATCTGTTGCCCGGGGCAAGTGCCCTTAAAACGCTCCGTCAAATCCGGCCCTGATTCGGAGTCGAATAGTTCAGAGTGAAGAATTATCTGACGAGGAAGAAAAATTAGTATTTATTAAGACAATGAAATAGATTACAATGTAAATTTATTATTTTCTTTATAAAAAATTATAAAATATGAAATTATTGTGCAAGACTAATCATGTATGGCTATATGTCATTAATCGTATGTGACATTTTAAGTATTGAAAAATTATAGCATATTTTGATTCTAGAACTTTATTGTTCAGGGTACTACAACAATGTCTTTATTAAAACTTAATGGCTCGAAACTTTGTAATTTCTCAAAAACTTATTTAAAACATCTTTTAGCAAATAATATCAGGTCATTGAACTTGTGTCCTTCAATTTTATAAAAACAAATGCACTTATTGATATAAATGACAAAGATTTTATTCTTACCTAATGAATTTCGTTGGTAAAAATTTGTATAGTAATCATCAGATTTATATGTTAACAATTGAAAAGGTGGATGGATAAACGAGTTATACGATATTTTTTACGGAAGCTTATTTTATATAATTTTTATAAACCTTTACTATAATAACATCTGTGAACATTATAATTATTACATATAGTAAATTGAAGTTGTGTTAAAATTTTAAAAGTTATTTATTTGTAATCAAAATATATGTTATTTAATATTTTACTGATTGTTGATACTATAATATTGATAACTACAAGAAGAAATTATTTTGTCACCCCTTNTTGATAACTACAAGAAAAAATTATTTTGTCACCCCTTAGATTTTATTAGAATGAGTATTGCTACCTCCAAGTCTCCACAATTTTTTTTTAGATTCATTTTAATTTTTATTAAAAAAAAATACATGTTCGAATTTTTACATCCATTTAATAGAAGATTTTAAGTCACACGTGCAAGGAAAATTTTCGATAAATAGTGATAAAAATATTAAATTTGTATACGAATTTTTGATCTTTAATGTCAAAATTACATACAATTTTTTAAATTTATAATATACGTATATTAAATATAGCACACTAAAGTATGGGAGTTTTCAGGTCATTTCTTACTGTGAGAGTCGAATTAAGATTTTTCTAATATGAATATCTTATTAAATATGTTAGTGTACATCTAAATTCCGTCACCTATTGTCTAGACCATATCATCATATTATAATGAGCTTTTGAACATTATGTTCACTAATATAAGTAATAAAACTAAGAACCGGTGTTTAGATTGAAAGCTCTTTTAATTTAAACTAAGTGTACTTTTGGGAATAGTAACACGGGATAAAGTAGTTGTAAAACATAATGTAACGCTCATTATATTACAAGTCACAAAACTATTGTAAAACTCTTAACTATAACATATGCACTTACTTTATCTACTTCAGCCCTAACGAATTTATAACCACCTTATACATGTTTCACTGAACAAAATGCTAATAAGTCGGTTTAAAATATGTTCTGTCCTCTTCTTTTTTCTTTGTTCACAAATATATATTTGTATATAAGGGATAAAACACTAATTTTCTCAGAAACTACTGGACATATTTTATTTTAATAAAAAGCAAAATTGTTTTGGTTCAATAAACTCTACTTTATTATGTAGTTAAATTATTTTTCATCCCTTCGGAAATAAAAATCCTAAATTTAATTTGTTTTATATGAGAATGTCTTTTTTTATTTTGATAAAAAAAAGTTATAATAAATTTGTAATGTAAAATGAAAATAAAAACCTATTAGATTTCAAAAATATGTATAATTCCTAAATTTTTATACATAGAATTATACTTTTTTATTTGTGTCTTTATAAATCAAAAATTGTATAGGTTTTTGTTGTAAAATAATGTATAAGAAACTTAATCACTTTTAATTAATATCTTTTAACATTTTTTTTAATACAAATTTTGTACCAATGTGATACTTGCAGTATCGAAATTTTTTCAAGTGAAATAAAATTAACCTAAATGATTAAAAATAAAAAAAAATTTAATAAAATAAATTTCTTTCTTATATCACGAAGAAAAAATTTGGATGGCATAAACACTATAAAAGAAATACAATTATAATTTTAACCCAATTTGGTGATGAACAATCCATTATTATAAAACTAACAAATTTTGAGTGGTATAAATATTATAATAATTTATAAAGTGGTCTTAAATAGAACTTCACAAATTCTGAAACTATCTACAGTGTATAAATTAAATTATTAATTATCAAATATTACTAAACAATACTTGTCTATAAATTTTTAACCCTTCCCTACAGCGCATATATAGAAAGGCATTATAATAACTGAGTAAAACAGCTAGTTTTCTAAAAAAAAAAAAAGAAAGACAAAAGTGCTTTATGATCGAGTCAAAAAGGAATCGCGTTAATCATAATGTTATTATTTACTTACATACTTCCAACTAACGTGATTGTATTTTCTTTCTTCAATAGCTATTTTTCTTTTTGCTTTTTTAGTTTTACTTTTGTTCAGTCTAGATTATTTATTTTACTTTATTCTCTTTGTTTTTACTTTACCCTATTTACTTTGGCACTAGCTCTCAAGTATTTTCTCTTTGTCATTTTTCACAAGTTTCTTGGTTCTCTCCCAGTCATATACAATTACTTTTATTTGAACACCCTTAGATTTATTTATTTTTGTCAGATGTTTAAGTAACTTAAATACATCTTTTACAATCATTTTTATCTAATTGGTGTCATTTCCAAAAAGTTTGAATAGCGTCCAGACGTGATAAAAACCAACGTGATTTATTGTTCTTTTTATAACTTCATCGACAGAAACAATAATCAAAACATTAAAATAATGGCTAGATTAAGATTATATTTTAATTATAATGAATCATGTTATAAATACCAACGAAATGTAAATAAATAACTACATGCAATATGTCGACGTTAACATGTATGAGATTGCGATCTATGACAAAAATGAGACATCTTATTAAGTATCCATGAGATTTTTAGAACACAAATTGATATCTCGGAGAAATACTTGTAGTTATTTTTCAGCGATTAAACTTTGTAATTTTACATAGACGTTTAAAAATATTATATTTCAATAAGTACGCCTACGTGAAGTGTAATTGTAGTATAATGGTAGAAATTGAAATACTTCCATTAAGAAGTAAAAGCGATAATGTAGAGACATGTGCGGTTTCGACCGGCGCGAGGTCTCATAAACTTGTTGCTTTTACCTCTGTTGTTGGCGCATTCGTTCAAATATAATGATCTACTCAACCAAAAATTAACAGCAGGCACAATACTGCACCACTACTGACAGTTCAGGCGAAGTAACAGCTACGGTACTGTCATATGCTGGATGATAACGATTTTCCGAACTGACAGATCAGTCTGAAATTTTGTATAATCAGTATTACGCCAGTTCTCAGTCAAAAATGACAGCCAGTACTGACCGAAACACTAGATCAGTTCTTAGACAACAGCCAGTACTACTCTAATACAGGTTAGCCAATAGTCAGTTGCCAGTACTTCATCGCGTTGTCAATATTGTTGCATAATGAAAGTTTCTGCTGGATGAAAGATGTCATTTTACTACGTTTATGATTACATTAAGCCTTGGTATCATTTACATTTTGTAGTTAAAACTTGTTATAGTTAAAATTATTTAACATTTATAAATGTCAACATCTTATTACATACAAAATAATGAAAAATCTGTCAATGTTTAACAAGCATTGACAAATTTTTTCTAATGAAAGAGATCAATGACATTACTTTTCTATTCATATATTTTTAATTCGTTTATTTTAATGGATTCAGGCGATTATAATTAATACAAATGGTTTTTTTTTACAAATTTTCAAAATAATAAAATTTTGTTAAAACCAAAAATTAAAATTAAACAATCAAGTTTTGAGTGTTAAACAATTTACATTGAACTATTAACAAGAAGTTTATTCAAATTTAAACGTTTTTAGTTAAATTAACTTAGTAAAAGCCTGATATATAAATTCTTTGCAAATCTTTCCTTTGATAAATGGATACTTTCTAATTCATTTAAATAAGTAACACTTCAAGTTTTTATTCTTGGCATAAATGATATTAAACATTTATTATTTTTACTTCATTAATGTTTNCTTGGCATAAATGATATTAAACATTTATTATTTTTACCTCATTAATGTTTTTTGTCTTTGGTTTAATATTTGACTAGTTAATATTGTTATAAAATAACTAATAGGTAATATAAAGTTATAAAATATAATAGGTTTTAAAATACTCAAGGATTTTAAGCTCAGTTCTTTATGCGTAAGATGTATAAATATATTTACTTTTATATGTTTATTATTTATATATCATGTAGTTATTAACGTAGAGTAAGTTATCGCAAAGTAACATTTCTATAATAAATTTCTAAATGATAATTAACATTTTCTTATTTATTCAAAATTTTTCTATTAATAATACAAACAAAAAATACATTTTAAAATTATTGTTTGACCTTCGAGACTCCCAAATACTTTCTTAGATTAACATTTATCTATGGTCTTATTATTATAAAAATATTTTGCATGGAAATGTACAAAATCATAGTTAAATTCGTAAGAAAACTTAACCAAGTATACCTAATTGTAATTATTGATTTATTATAAAGTAATAAATCAAGATTAAACACGCCATCTTGCTATATGTTTGTGACCATGTCCCTAATTAATTAATGTTTACTAATAATTATAGAGGCTTCATTTGACATAAAATTTTGTCAACGAGATCCTTATGCATAAATCTGTGTTGTACATGGGTAATTGGCTATGACATGGGTTCGAAGTACATGTCTATAAATAAGAACAAATGCATTTATAAAGAGGAAATATATTTAATAACATTTAAATTAACATTTTTGTTTTTCTAATATGAATATTTGGATATACAGTCAAAATAACACCGGTAAAATATAGTTAACTATAAAATAGATAGAGTAATAATATATGAGATAATTTTTTACAATGAATTATTATTAGGCAATAAAATTATTGTGTAATAACCCACAAATCAGACGACTTTTGTAGAAACTTTAACATTGATTTTCAAATAATAAATATCAATAAAGGCGAAAATATGCTTAATGATAATACAATAAAGTATTGCTTAACCCTAATGAGTGATCCGCTATCTATGTATCACGTAATATTTTAAAAAATGCATGTGTTATAAACAATTTTTTTTTAATCATAATGGGATCTTTGATGAGATGTTTCACGAGAAAAATTAAATATCTTCCACCATACCGTATGCTTAAAACTTGTATTAATTTCAGATTTTCAAATGGCAAACACATATTATTTTTATATTTTCTTGTTTATCGTGAAAAAAAAAATGTTTAGTAAAAAAAAATTAATTTATATGAATTTTAACGAGTTACGCCACTTTGAAATTTACAATTTTTAAAAAAAACTCAATAGTTTTCCAACACGAAAACATTATTATTTTAGAAATAATAGCTACCAGTTTACTGTGACAACGCACATAATCAGAATAACGTAGGTAAGCTTAATAAGCTTATTTATAAACGTCATAGTGTTCAAACATTATTACAAGGTATTTGATTTGATAGAAATATGACAGTTATCATGTTAACCTATGATTAGATTTTTATATTGATTATCACGTTTAATTAGTTAGATTTAAACAATACACACAGCTTGAATATTAAATTTACATAAATTTATACAAGTAATGCTAATAAAACTATTAATTTTTATATTTTACGATGTGTTTAAAATATTAGCTATTCACCTCCAAAAATACTAAAATCCAAACCATCCAAAAATACTTTATATATCAAAAATATATATATATTTATATATATAAATATATATCCACAGTGATTAAAATTACTATCGTAAAAAACACTTCAATGCAAATCTGTGTAGATAGTATTTCATTAAAAAAAATTAGTGGATTTTTCCAAAAGTAACATCAACTTCCTTAATTATATTGTGATTAAAAGTTTATAATTTATAATTATAATGTATGAATAAATATTTATTATAGTAATTAAATTTAGTATAAAATTAATATTCAGTAATTAATTATTGTAATTTTTACGGAGAAATTATAAAAAATCAAAAAATAGTTGTTACTTTTTTGGCAAACTAGTATAAAAATTGGAGGCTTTAAATAAAATTAAGTAAATTGTTTGTTACTTAAAAATAAATTTACTGGTCTACAAGGATCTTCATCAGAGACCGAATCTAAACCCATTTTTAAGCCAATTTGAAATCTGGAATTTAATGTTTATATCGTCTCTTTTTTGAAATAAATATGAGTATTTACATACATTAAAATGTATGCTACATTTGTGCATGAAAACGCATAAAATTAAAAANATACATTAAAATGTATGCTACATTTGTGCATGAAAACGCATAAAATTAAAAAAAAAAAATTTCTTTTTAAAAAATTATATATGTTTAAAGTCTAAACAAATATTTTAGAAAAAATGAGTGGGATTGGTTACCTAAACACCCCTTTCTTAATTCACCAATGTAGTTTACATACTTTTTCTAAAAGCATTTTTAAATAACTTTATTTTATACTACAATTTATTAATTTTGTAATTTTTACATTACTTACTAGTACTTTTTTCTTTAAATTTGGTATCCATTTTCACACTAAAGAAAATCCAGAGTTCAGAATTTAATTAATTTATTTTTAGAATAATTTTCTAAGGTAAAATTACTCCTTCTTTTTCATTTTTCCTCCCTTAATCCCAACTACTTGGAGTCGACCACCCTTATCCTAAACTTCCACTTGACAAGATCACCCACATCAGCCGTCCTCATAACGTATTCAATTATATCACTCTATCTCTTTTTTGATCTTCCTCTACCTCTTCTTCCTTCAACATTAATATCTATAACTGTTCTTACAGCTTCCGATTCCTCTCTCCTCATAACATGACTAAACCATCTAAGTATATTTTCTATCCACAATCGATTCAAGATTTTTTAAGTCAAGATACAGATTAAGTTATTACATTAGTATCGCCAGTTGTTTCTAAAAAATTATCATATATCTTTTCAATATATCATATATCGTATATCAATGAAAAAAATTTATTAAATAGTAAATTATAAATAAAAAATAATAGTTTTCCGTAATTTTTATTATTGTTATGAAATCAATCT